>NC_135266.1:82636388-82936388 GCF_051311805.1 Agelaius phoeniceus | reverse complement strand
AGATACCATGAGCAATTTTATTTTTTTGTATTTACCTCAACCCCTATACATCATAAAATATGTCACCAGTATTTTAACTGCAATCATTTTAAAAGACAAACTCTTTGCAATGATTTTTTTGGTGCTGTGTGTAACTGTGCACATGCTGACAAAACCAAGTCCTTGGAAACATATGTATTGAAGGTCGTAACCTTGGAAAGAATTTCCCAGGAGTGTTTAGTGCTGTGATGTCTTACCAGCTCTGCACCAGGCACTCCCCTGCCAGGAGAAAGCAAGACTTTCTTCATTTGTGAACGTCTTTGATTTGATGTTTTTCCTGCTGTTTGCGTGTATCCAACCATTGGTAGTACCTGTTGACACTTGCATGGAACCTTTTGGGAGATGGTGTCACCTGCTCTTGAACAGTGTGGGCACAGCACTTCCAGGGACAATGTGGTCTCTGCAGGTGGAAGGCAAAGGGTTGTCATCAGCTGCTTCTTTTTACAAAGCTTTTGTGACTGCTGTCCTGCCTTCCCTCAGAGTAGGGTTTCTCTTGAAATGGTGGTGTTGATAAGTTACTAGTTTGTGCTTTGTGCACTGTGTCAGGAATGCATTTTTACCATCACGTATTCCCCATACAATTCTACAAAAAGAAAAGGAGAGAAAACACAAATATCTCCTCTCTCCTATGCAATCAACATGGTTTTTCAGGAGGAATCAGTAGCAGCTGCAAGCTTCAGCTCCTTTCATTGTATCCTGGACAGAAAAAAAAGTCAATAACCCAAATCTTCCACAGCCAAATATGGGCTCCTTGCTGTGGTCATTCTTCAAAAAAGGAACCCTATAGTTGGTAAGAACAGATATGTATTATATATATATATACATACTATCAAGCTCAGAATCAGAGCAACCACTGACTGTATAATTTAAAAACTGGGACTTTCAGATTAAGAGTCTTCTTAAAGTAAGAAGCTGCAGAGATCAGCACTTTGCAAAGTACAACAGTTTATCTCAAAGTCAGAGAAGCTATTCCCTGCAGCTTTTCACAAGAGGGTGGGTGTTTCATTGAGATCCAACCCTCCTTTCTCTCCTTGCAGTAAAACTTCTCTTTTGTTAAACTCATCATGACTACTTTTCCATAAAGCAACAGTTCTTTGTCATCTTGCATTGTTGCCCTAGTGGTTCTGTTACCATCCTTTAAAAAATTCTCCCCTCTTGGTTTGGATAAAAAAGAGAAGCACTGGCATTTGATGCTGTGTCCTTTGTTTCAGAGATGTCCCAAGGCTGTGGTGACAACTGGGAATGAAGGATAACCACAGAGTTGTTGCAAACGTGCTGTTTTTTGTTAATGAAAAGCTGGTGTTCCTCCACAGCCCCTCTATTCCATATGTAATCTGTAACACTTTATATTGCCAGCAGCCCATTATAGAGAAATCTTTTGGTTTTGTCTTTCAGGTGCAAAGATGGCTTGAAAGGATTTACATATTCTGCACTAAAGTAAGTAAAGTTTCTGTGACTATGTAAGACAAGATTTTGAGGAATCATGCACAGTGGCAGTTGCATTGTAAGAAAAGATTATTCCTAAGAAAAATCATGCTGCTCTAAAATTTGTCCAATTTTTGGGTATACAACATATTTTGAAGAAGGCATAATCATAGAATCATTTGGGTTAGAAAAGACTTCTACGATCATCCAGTCCAACCTTTAACCCAACACTGACAGGTCCACCACTAAACCATGTCCCCAAATGCCACCATCTACATGTCTTTTAAACACATCTACTACTTTTAAGTACTTTTACAGACTTCCAGGGACAGTGGCTCCACCACTTCCTTGGCAGCCTGTTCCAATGCTGGACAATCGTTTCAGTGAAGAAATTTTTCTAATATCCAATCTAAAGCTCCTCTGGTGTAGCTTGAGGCAGTTTCCACTTTGTGTGCTAGCAAGAGAGAAATCCCTTCATATTTGTGACTGCTATTAAAGGAAACTCAGACATATGATTGCATGTTTTGGAAGGAGCACTTATCTTCTGTCTTTCTAAAACTGGGATTCATGATAACCCATATTTTTCCTGGAAGCAAATGGCTGCTGTGTTTTTACCTGGATCTTATTTGCCACATTACATAATGACAAAGTTTTTATATCTTCTTTACCCTTGGCTAGACTGCCAAGACTGCCAAGGTACAGTGTAACTTGGATTATAGTGCATGGTTTTAGGAAACATTTTGCCATTGTGTCCTCCCTTGCCATTGATACGCAGTAATTCTACATCTAAGATGAGCCAATATATTGACAATATCAACTTCTGGGTGAAGAAAAGAAGGCTGAAGATGAGGCCAAGCAAAACAAAGTTAGTGGTTTCAGTGGGAGCAAAAACATTTTGAAGATTCTGCAAAATGGATATTTTATAAAAATATTGTAGTAATTATCAACCTTTATGTAACCCCATTTTGCTGGAGAGAATTGAGATATTTCAAGTGCCTTTTTATATTCCTACTTAGTGCTCTTCCTTTGTCTGAGAGGTGGACTTCCCTATTAATGTTTTTGGTTTTAATTTTAAAAAATTCCCAGCATCAATTGTATCCTCTAGCTAAAGTATATCTTTAAATATATGTCAGTGGATTGATCTTCTCTAAAGAAGTATGAGGTTTGGCAGCTGTGTAAAATGGGTTTTTACACACCTGAGAGTAATTTCAATCTGATCTAAGACATAGGCTTATACAGGATTTCATGCATTTCTTTGAGTTATGTAATTGCTTTGTTCTGTTTTGCTTTTTTCTTTCAGGTTCATTGTAGGGAAAGAAGAAATTCCCACCCATTCTTTTTCACCTGAAGCAGCATTTTCAAAAACAGATAGAAAAATCAAGCATAGTGAAAAAGTATCACAGCCAATGAACATACTGGCACTAACAAAAAAGCTCATGGACAAAGTGTGAGTAAAAAAATCCAAAAGAAAAAAAAAAAAAAAAATTGAATCATTGTTATATAGAGCACTTTAATGTCTGTTATGTTGTATTTGACAATGTTTTGTAATGCTTCTGCTTTGCATTTCAGTGTTTTTCTGTTTCATTTTTACTAGGTAGTTAATAGTGGCAAATGATGAACTCTGGTGAAAGCAAAACTTGAAGACCTGTATGAACTTGCAACATGCAGTTGTCTAACAAGGGAGAGCAAATTCAGCCCATGATGAGTGCAGGATGGTGTTGCTTTTTCTGCAGTTTTCAGCAAAATCAGTTCATGGCATAGTTCTGCTGGAACTAGTGGTACTATGAAGGAGAAAAATTGCACAGCAGTAGATCTTACTTATGTCACCATAAGTGACTGTAACATAGTCTTTTGGGGGACCTACACCCCTGTATTGCATAAAGGAGAACTACCTAAAAAGAGGATTGATGGCACCTGGGCTGCCTCTGCTGTCTGGAGATAGGAAATTGCAAAGCAAAGAGTGAGTCTAAAACTCTTTTACACGAGGTCGGATCTAGACATCTGAAGTTAGGCAAGGTGGGTGTCCCCCTCTCTACAGGATCCAATTCACTCTCTTTTATGAGCTTAAAGAAGGGAGAGCAGTGAGCTTTTCAGTCTGATATGTTCAGACTGAACATATGACTTACTTCTGCTATGACTGATTCCTCTGCTTCATGCACACTGGATACCTCAGAGAGTCATGTATTTACAGGGAAGATGGAATCAAAAATGTGTTGGGGGTATATTCAGGTGACACCTGTGAATCTTCACTTCTGCTGACCTCTTCTAGAGCAGTTTTATGACCAAATCTCTACCTGCTCTCATGCAGGAGGGAGTCTTCCAAGTGCATTGTGTACTCAAAGTAGTGGTTTATTTTACTTGCTCAGATGATGAACAAACATGAATTGATCCCCATCACATGGTGACTTCCTATGATTTGCTGTGGGTTTTATTTGAAAAAGGTGAGGGAAGTCATCAGTGGTTTTTCAGGCATGACTGTATTAGACAGCAAAAGACCTACAAGGAAAAGACACCTCCAGCCATAATCAAATGCTTTTACCTCAATTGCTTGTGCCTGTTTTGTCTTAAATATGTGTGACTCAGTTTGCTAGAGATAGTTCATTGCTCTTCTGTTGTTGGTTAAATACAAGGATTGAAGATGGAGAAGAACAATTTTTTTAAGGTTTTGAAACTCCCAACTCAGACATTCAGCAAACTTTCAATATGGAGGTTTTATGCTCTCACTGGTTTCTCTTCCATATGGTTCTTTTCAATATAATTGAGTCTAAATGCCTGTAACCTGATAACATTCTCATTACAATTTTGCTACATAAACTGACCTCACAGATGATTTATGGCCATTAGACTTTATAGTACACAATTCAAAACTTCCAAGATATTTGACATAGTATATAAATTGTGTAATTCATTTTACATTAAATCTTAAATACTTGGATATAGCAAAATATAATGTTCAGACCCAGTATGAATTACTTATTTTAATTCTACATAATGCAGGGCTAGAAACTGTGCAATCCACACATCCCACCAGCCCAAGCCAGTCTGTTTTAAACACTCAAGGTCAAATTCTCAGTCCAAAGGAAGAGCTACATAAAAATCTACACTGCAGAAGAAATAGCCCAAAAGTGCGAGGCTTGTAATTGAGAGAAGGCTCACAGGGTGTGCATTAGTATGATCTGTATTGCCTTTCAGTGACCCTTACAGTGGTGTGAAAGATGAAAGGACACAGGCAACAGATGCTTGCTCAAATATCCTTCCAGAACCATGGAGCAGAGACAAACCAGGAGAGGTCACATCACTTCTCCTTGTTGACCACGGCAGAAAATTTGTTCTTTAATTTAGCATTTTATGTGTAGCATGGCAAGAGGTTGGATCCAAATAAGTGTGCAGACACTTTTTTCTTGGTGTACAACTAAAGTATTGTTAGTTTTTATTGTCCTTTTATTGCATCATAAAAGTTCACAGTGCCCTTCAGTGGGTAATGGGGAGAATGAGTGCTGGGCAAATAGCACTTTATGTATTTTTAGGCAAGAAAAATTTATGAAGTCTCTTGTTGCTGAAAACAGCTATGAGTTAATATGTGTTTCATTATGCTTTTTGCAGGTGCAAACATGGCCCAAGGCATAGATGCTGTAAACACTATGGAGATAATTGCATCTCATACTGTATTAAAGTAAGTGCAGAAAAAGTTGGATTGACAAACACTGGCAAAGAAGGGGTAAAAGTCAGGAAAAGCATATGCTTAGGAAGTGAGAAATGAGCCTGTTACTCATTCTTTTCTATTGAAAATGTGACAAGCCAGAAAACAGATTTTCTCAATTTAGGACGGGGCGGCGGTGAGGTTAAAGTTCTCTGGTCTTTCAGATTAGCTGTAGTGAATGAGTAACATAAAATGTGTGGGAAAAAATGGCCTAGCAAGCAAGGAACTTGTTTAACTATGTGATGCACTTCATGGCTGAGCCCACTTGTGAGTCCCCCCTAAATAAAGCACCTGGAATGTGCTGCTGTGGCAGGCAGCCCTGGTTCCCGTGCAGCTGCACGGCTCTGGAACGTCGCTGCTGGGCACCGGGTGCACTCCTCCAGTCGTTTATTTTAAGGGCTTGGGGTAATGAGAGATTGGTCACAGTTGCTACGCCCAGGAAGAGCTGTTTATCTCTGGTGGTATAATTCATCCTCCATTATTAATGTGATTGGTGCATTTTTTTTCAGAGAATTACTGTGCAGAAATTTGTATTAGCTGGCGTTGGGTTGGCACAGGTGGTACCACCTGCTATGCCTGTTTTGGGAGTTGGTAAGGCTCCAGAAGATCCCAATCCCTTAACAGTTGACCTGGTTTTATATATGGAGCAGCAAAAATGTATTTGAGTATCTTCAGATGCTTTTAATGCATATTACTTTCAAAAATAACTTTTTAAAATGTTAAAGGAACCCGAGGATGGGGAGGAAGGTGGATATTCAGGAATACACAACTTTTTCACTTATTGATTCAGCATAATTTTGTTTTGTTTTATATATCCTTAAACAGAATGAGGGAAGGAAAAAACCTAACTGATAATAAAGCTGAGTAAAGACTTGACGTGACAAAAAGTAAATTTTAAAAATAAATTTTTATAAGGCTGTTCTCTCTTTAGAGAAGACAGTTGTGTATTTGAAATATATTTCATTCTTGGACCTGTTCTCTTCAGTATTTTGATGTAAATTATTCATGACTACAATAACCTAGTGAGGAAGATATTGCTCAAGTGGCAGTCAGATCCTCCAATTTCCTGACTGTTCTGTGACTTTATTTAAATTAAAACATGAGTGAAAAAAAAAAATTATGTATTTATATTTTTAAAAGATACAAAATTCTCAACGTTCAGTTCTATGACTGTTCTTGGAGTTGATCAGTAACAACTGTCAGCTGACATGATTTGAGCATGTTTTTACAATTCCTTTTCTGTAATGGAGCTGTCAAACCTGATAACGATGTGATGAGCTGCTTATTGCCAAAACTTCCCCTCAGTTTTCCCTTACCCTCAAACAAGTTTTCTTCTCATTAATACATCTGTGCTTTAACTGCCATTTGCATGCTCTTCTTCTCCTTCACATTTAAATGCACATTAGCTCATTGACAGCATCATGGCTTTTACGTGATGTAACATTCAGTAGCGCCATACCACCTGAGTTCATTGACTTCCCTTCAAACTTTAAATACTTGAAATGCTTGGTTCTTGTAAGTGTCTGAAAAGAGCTGTGACAGAAGCAGTGGAACAATATTTTTCCTCTTTAGGATTTTGCTTGTTTACAGTGAGGAGCCATTAGCCAGCACTAGAAGTCCAGTTGTCTGTTTCTTCTGCTGGTGCTGCATACAGGACCAGATAACTCTCCAAATTTACTGGTGACTAGGGTGACCTCAAAGAAGGTTGTAGGATCATACAGTGGTTTGAGTTGGAAGGGACCTTAAAGCATTCCAGCCCCCCTCCTATGGGGAGGGACACCTTCCACTATAGCAGGTTACTCAAAGCCCCATCCAAGCTGAGCTTGAGCAGTTCCAGGAATGGGGTATCCATGACTTCTCTGAGATAATTTTTATGATTGTAGTTTCAAAGTTCTGTCTCTTGAAGGAACGTGGGCTACTATATACCCAGAATAAACATTGAATATCTTAATTAATTGATTTTAACTATCTTAACTAATTCCTCATATATTGCAACAGGTTGACTGAATTTATGGTATGTTTCTGAACTCTGTTTATATGCACATGTGCTCTTCTGAATTTGAGTTATAGCAAGTATCTTGAATGTATTAAGAAATTTGTTTCTCAAAAGCAGAAAGGTTTATTCAACAAATTCTGGGGATATGTCATTACACTGTGCTACTGTTTCCGGCTGATCTGAGCTCCAACTCAAAATCTCTGTGGAGAAATGGCTCTTAGCAGAGTTTTCTTTGCTCACTTGTGTTTATTACAGTGCCCTGCATATGCTCTGCTGTGTACTACATCCATTTTTATTGGATGTCTTTTTATGGAAGATAAAGGTTACAATACTGTACATGGATTATAAGATATAATGCTTCCTGTGACTGTGAAAAAACACCTGTAGGTGTGATATGATTTCACCTGGTTGAAGTAATGAGCTAAATAGAGATATTTTGCACAATACTTGGTATTTCATGGGCATCAACACTAAACCTCAATCCTGTGGTTCAGCGCTTCTAATTTGGTAACTAATAGGAATAAAATCAGGGATGTGTTTGAGGATTTAGCCAGTTGTAATTTAAATGTTTCTTCACCCCACCGAATTCACCTTTGCTTGGTAAAAACATTAAACACACCATTCTGTTGTTTCTTGTATTGGGCTTTGTTCATCACTGCTGGGTTTAGGACATTTTCTCCTTCTTTTTTTTTTTAATTGGAATTAAGGAATGGAATTTTTTCAATCAAATAAAATATGCTGTTGTATTGTTGGATGACTTATTTTCTTCCACTTGATTCTCATAAACCACTTCTTGAGTAGCAAGAAGAGTAATTGCTTCAGGAAGAGTTTATTACTGGATATAACCACAATAATTTTTTATGAGCTTTATGATGCATTATAAAGTTCTTTAGGAGGCAAAAAATGGTTTGAGTTTCTGAGTTTGAAAGGTTGCTCAGTCAAACCCTCTGCCAGATTTCCTTGTCACTGGAATTGTGTCCCTGTAATTGGTGCCTGCCTTATTTGCAGGTGAGTGCAGAAATGGTTTTCACATAAAGAGTCTTCCAGACAAAAACTGGGTAAAATTTTTTCAGAATTATTCAAAAAGGTTCACCTTAGGGTAAGAATAATGGTAGGAAGCATTGGAGAAAGTTAGAAGAAACTGGGGAGAATAATTTGGAAAAAAAGTTGAGTCTGGTTTTGTGTCTTGTTAAAAAAGAAAACAGGTCCTTATCCAAGGTGGAATAGTAAGTAAATTCTTTGGAACCCATTTTATCCCTTCTCAGTAGCTCTGCTTAAGAAGTCCCTTCCAGTTTCTCCCTTTCCCTGCCTTGCTGCAGGCATCCCACAACCTCATGTTTGGCTGAGGAAAGGTCCGTGAGCATGTGCCAAGCCACCAGGGTTAACTTCTAATTCTCACACTTTCTGAATTTTATTTTTGGTGGACTTTTTCCTCCTTACTGTTTTCTTGAGACATTTGAGTACAGAAGCGTTCATTTTTTTCCACTGCATTGCTTTCCTCTATAAACCTCTATAAACCCATATGCGGTTAAAAGCTGGTCAGTAAGCTAGAAATGAAGTCATCAGGATTATTGCAAAGGACAAAATTTTGGAGTAGAATAGAAGACTTTTTCTTGAGACCTTTCAGAAATTCACAGAAATTAAAGAAGAGTCAATTGTCTGTGATTTTACTGCATTTGCTATTTTACAGGGTAACTGGGAAAAAGAAAACTCTTGTGTTTGAAGGTGGGGGTAGAATACATTTATGTGTTTACATATTACCTTCAGAGTGGGTTTTAAACTATTTGATGTCAAAAATAAAACCTTCTGTAGAAGCTTTGGCTTTTCCTTTTCCAGAATTTGTGGTTTCTTACCACAAGATCTCTATTTCTTTTCTCTAGGGCTTCATTAGGATGTTTAGCATTGGTTACCTGATCCAGTGTTGCCTTCGGATTCCTTCAACCTTCCGGCATCTGCTTACACAGCCATCACGGCTACTTTCCCTCTTCTACAACAAGGAAAATTTCCAGCTTGGAGCTTTTCTGGGATCTTTTGTCAGTATATACAAAGTAAGTTTGTAGCATACAGAAATGACAAATGCTCTGGTTTTTATTTCACTTTTCAAAATATCACAAAGAGCTAAAAAGTCAAGCTGCTTAATGGTACTGGTGCTGTTTCCTACAGCATGTTACTGACAAATTTTATACTATTGCAGTAATCACATTGTAAATAGAAAGCTGTTCTTCCATTCTGTGTGTTTTTTCTGTAATTTCTAAATAAAACTGATGGATTTTGCAGCTTGTTTTCAAGATCAGGAGATAGAGAGTACTTCAAAAAAAGTGAATTCAGATTTCAGAGGGATTTGCTGCTACACAAAAGCATTTTCATGCAGGCACAAGTAGTGACTGCAGTAGCCTCTGTGTTGCCAGAGAGAAGCCATGTGCAGATTTTGTTGGTTCACATATCTGGAATTCTTACTTGACACTGAATAGCAGGAGACTGCAGAACATACAGCATGTATGAGGAGATACTGCACTTACTGCTTGGAAGTGTATCCTTTCTACCCCATTATAAGATGACAGATTGTGAACTGATATGCATTCATACAGCATTGTTGGAATTAATCAATTTATGTTTATTTATGCCAAAAGAGAATGTGGCAAAGCACCTGCCCTAATGCAGAGTAGCACTTCAGCACAGTGCAGTGCTGAAGTGTCTTTTGCACTTTTGTATTCTTAATCATATGGCATTTTCCAGCTACCACTTTATTTGTTCTGCAAATTCAAGATCATGCTGTATTATTTCAGGGTAAATGTTATTTACCTAAAAATAAAAAAGGAGGTCTTAAACGTAAGTAAAACAGCACTTCACTTGATTGGTAATTAAATTGAGACAATAATTTGTAGGTTACAGAGTCTAAATTTTTTCATAGCAAAGTGCAAATGAGCTGTTCAGAGTTTACTTGAAAATTAATTTTTTTCTTAAACTTTAAGAAAAAAGCCTTTAGAGAAGAAAAGAAATTAAATTGCAAAAGCTAAAATGATTTTGATGTGTTTAAAAGCTTCAATTGAGAGGTGCAGTTCAGCCCAGTGGATACTCATAAAATGAGGGTGACATATTCTGACCTTTTTTTACTATTTTTTAAGTATGTACTCAGCACTGATGAGGCCACACCTTGTGTCCTGTGCTCAGTTCTGGGTCCCTCACTGCAAGAAGGACATTGAGGGGCTGGAGCGTGTCCAGAGAAGGGAAATGGAGCTGGGGAAGGGTCTGGAGCACAAAACTGGTGAGGAGCAGCTGAGGGAGCTAGGAGTGTAGCCTGGAGAAAAGGAGGCTCAGGGGTGACCTTATCACTCTCTACAACTGCCTGGAAGGAGGCTGCAGCCAGGTGTAGGTCAGTCCGCTCTCCCAGGTAGAAACAGGACAAGAGGAATTGGCCTCGAGTTGCCCAGGGGAGGTTTAGATTCGATAGTAGGAAATCTTCCTTCACTTAAAGGGTTGTCAGGCACTGCAAAAGGATGTCCAGGGAAGTGGTGGAATTGCCATCTCTGGAAGCGTTCAAAAGGTGTGTGGACTTGGCACTCAGGGATGTGGTTTAGTGGTGGACTTGGTGGACACTAGGTTAACAGTTGGAATCGATCTTAAATGCCCTTTCCAGGCTAAATGATCCTCCAATTCTATGATCTACTATATGTTATTGTTTGCATTTCATAACTTACACAAATTTTGGTTACATTTTATTTTTCTTTCAGTCTAAATAGGCAAGTAGGGCAGCAAAAATTCTAGTCACTCAAAAAAATTGGACCATGGCAAAAAAAAAATTAAATGCTTGGTGTGTTTTGGATCCAAGGGATATGCAGTTCTACTTTTTTAGATTAATGTGTTTTCCTAGTTCCGGAATTTATTGGATGCATGAAAAAAATCTCTCGAGGTTTGGTATGTAGTTGAAAAAAACCTTTATCATGGGAAAGAGTCTAGCAGGTACAGCAAATGAGGATGATATGAATTCAAGATTAGCTTTGGTATTAGATTGGAATTCAAATAAGATTAATTTGACTAATTAGATTAATTAGACAAATTTAATTTAATCTAACTCCAGTTTTGAAAGAAATGGCAGCAGTAAATTGTAAATTTAAGACACTGAAATGTTACGGGTACTATGTCCAGCTCTCTGGACTTTAGTATCACCAGTGCTTTTAAAAAGCTTGTTCTTCAGTTTTGTTGATTTCTTGTGGTTTTGTTGATGTAATTTAGTGTTTTTTGATGTGGTAAAGATTACCTAATCAGACCTAACATGTCTCAATAATAAAAGTTTCTACAGCTCTTAAGAAATTACAATGGGGTTTTTACATTTCTCTTACAAGACTCAAAACATGGGAAAGTTTGCCTGCTCACTTATCAAGTAAATTGCCTTTTATTGTAACAACCTTACCAAGAAGAAGAAGAATACATTATCCCTGGAAGTGTTCAAGGCCAGGCTGGATGGGGCTCTGAGCAACCTGGTGTAGTGGAAGGTGTCCCAGCCTATGGGAGATGGAACGAGGTGATCTTTAAGGTCTCTTCCAACCCAAACAATTTAATGATTCTGTGATTATGGGTATTATCACACTACATTCTTAATTCATACTGTGTGCTATATGACTAGCTTATAAGGAATAGCTACAGTCTGTGTGTTATAAGAAATAAGTAGGGCTAAGCTTGCATTCTGTTCACCTGCAGGGTACAAGTTGCTTCCTGCGCTGGGTCCGAAACCTTGATGATGAGCTTCATGCACTTGTAGCTGGTGAGTCCATGGAAAGTTTGTGTTGTATGTGTTGGGACTCTGCAAGTATTCCTCTTGTCTGTCCTCCCATTCCATTTTCAGACTTCTGTGATGAAAATAGGACTTTGTTCCTATTCCTGTGTACATCAAGATTGTGTCAAAGTGACAGTGATGTTTCAAGTAGTGTCAAGGAAAGAGTTGCAATTAAAATTGTAAGGCAAATTCAGTCAAATGTGGAGTTTATGGTCAGCTCCAAGGACAGTATATTACGGTGTGCATAAATATAAACTTGTCCTTTAATTTGCAGCTGTAGACATGTGAGATGAAAGTACTCACTCTTCCGTATTCCACAGAATACACATTGAGCTCCACTGGGTCCAAAGAAAGATGCTTTTACCATGAAATGTGTAAATGAAGGGTGAGGCCCTTCCCTCATGTGCATCTGTCACATGTTGGAACCACAGAGGTCTCTCATCCCATAGAAACCAGAGAAATTTGACAGTGTGCTCCTGAGTACAGATTTGTTTCAGCTTTCTGAGACTTTCTCTTTTTAGTGCTACAAACCATATTTGGGCAGCAAAAAACCATCACTGAACTGTGCTGTCTGTAGCAGCAGAAATAAATAGTCCTGTGCAGTGTTTGTTGGGCTGACATACAACGGTGACCTTAACAACGCAAACCACAACCTTAACAATGCTTTTCTAATTGTTACAGGGTGTCTAGCAGGAATTTCTATGATGTTTTACAAAAGTACAACTATCTCTATGTATCTGGTGTCTAAATTAGTAGAGGTAAGTTATTATCCTCCTAAAGGAGGTCTTCATTTCATCTATTTTTCAAGGCAGAAGAAAAGAAAATTAACGTCAGGGGTTTTATCAGGCAATTCCAGTAAAATACAAAGTTGTATGGTGATGGTGTTTCACTACCTGTGTGCCAAGAGGCAATGCTGCCATGTGGTCTCATGTCTTTCTTACTTTCTTTTCTTTGACTAATTTTAAATGTCCTTTATCCACCGGTCTTCATGTATATTCTCCACAAAGTTTTTTAATCTCCTGACAACCCTTTGCTTTGTAGTTTTTGCAGATTTTTTAAATCAGAAAGTTCCAAGAATGTCTTTTCTGCCAGAAACATAAATCAGGCCTAGTCTTTAATTGCAGATTTATTGCCAAAAGCTGCAGCTTAACTTCCTGCCTTTGTTCCCTTACTTTGGCATTCAACAGTCTAAGATAACTCAAAATAGCTTACGTTTTGGTCTATAGCTGAAGTTGTTTGTCACTGTAATACAGCTGATTGAATTCCCAGCTTTGGAATGAACTTTGTTCCGATTACTATTCTTCAAGCTTGAATTATTTCTCTGAACTTGTTAAAATTAGGAGCCCAGGAAAAAAAAATAGTTACAGAGTTTGGGTATGTTGATTATACTTTTCTAACCAGCATTTGATTTCTGACTGTGATTTTTCCAGAAAATTGAGACTTAGTCATGGTTAATTCCCCAACACCACCACTGGAATGAGTTGATAAGGTTCTTTCACAATGCATCATACCTGAATCACATATTTCTCCTGCAGAACTTGAAGGCCTTGTTCTCTAGTGATAATTATCCACCTCCATTACCAGAGCAGAATTAGTTTTAAAGAACATAAAAAGAAGAAACTTTTTTTTTTTGTTACACATAAAATGAAATGTAAAAAGGGAAGATAGTCTCTGTTCCTCCTCCTGGTTATCCCAGACCAAGCTATGAAGGCAGTTGGTCATATAAAGGCAAATCTGAGTTATCCATAATGACTTTTAGAACTCCAGCTGTAAAAAACCAGTATTATCTTGTATTGCTGATGCTTTTCTGTGGACTTTGAAACATCTTGGCTATGGTGAAATAAGAAAAGCGCTGTGTGTTCTTTCTTTTTTTTTTTTTTACTACTTTTATCATCTTATGCAAGCCAAGGGTAACTGACCAAAGAGGCGTGTGCTGCTTTGCAAGGTCAGGCTGTGCTCAGGAAAATAAACTGTACATGTTTTCTCAGAAAGTAAAGTATGTGATTTCAAGCTGTTTAAGAACAGTGAATATTCACTTTGTTGGAATAGTTATTGCATTGTTCTTTTGATTTTTTAAAATGAAGAATTTAACGGAGCAAACTTTCCCCTTTTTATGTTTAGGTTCTGTAACACCCAAGCTGTTGCTAGTCCTGTTCTGTGCAGTAATAGCTTCTTATTAGATTGATCTTGTGCAACATCTATAATCTATTTTAATCAACATCACATTTGTGGGCATATAAAAAAATATAAAGTCGGCATGGTTTTTTTTAAAGGTAAAATAAAAAAGTAATTTTGTTGCATTCAACATTTTTTGTTTATTTTTATAGACTATATACTTCAAAGGCATTGAAGCAGGGAAGGTTCCCTATTTTCCTCATGCAGACAGCATCATCTATGCCATTTCTACATCGATATGCTTTCAGGCAGTAAGTATGTTCTCTAACACAGCATGAAATTCTTTACATCAAATGTTGAATGAAAAGAGGAGCACAGGGAGATAGTTCTGTAGAAAAGATGGTGAGATGTAGTGATTCACAGCATCGTGCTCCTGCATCCTGGGCCTCCTGCATCCTGGTTTTGAGTGTCACTGGGGGAAGGTCAATCCTAGGACTCAGTTTCTCCTTTGCTTACAGCTGAATACATTTTACAAAACATTGAATTCTTTGGAAAGAATCTTAAATGCACTCACCCGGAAGATGAACATTAATGTATGAACTTCCATGAGCATGTGAAAGGACAGTTTTTCAAGTAGGCAAACAGTATAAGACAATATTTTATGTTTTTTTAAATCAACTAAAAGTTTCCAGTCACTTAAATTAATATTGCCTAATTGAAAAAATCTGCAAAAGTAGTAAAAACACTGAAGTGCTCCATTTGACACAAGCAGTAGTACCATTTTTTGTACTTCTCAAGTTAGCTACATGCCTTGAACCTCAGTCCTTTTATTGTCTGCATCAGCTAGAAAATCAACTTTTCAGTGCTACCCAAATAGCTCTACTATTCTACTACATCTCACAGTTTCTAAACCTTCTGCTGAAACATCCCTGCATGAACTACATATTCTCTGGACCTCCATAACTATTTGTATTTTTTGTGCCCCCCGATAAAGAGAATATAAAATGACCCTAAAGCAATCTTCTGCAGTCTTGTGCTTAACAGGACGTTCAAGAGACACTCCTCCTCCTCATTCTTCCCATGTACTTGGGAATAGCTCTAAGTCTAGTATCAAAGTGAATTGATATTTTGGTGCTTGGGATGTGCCTGAAGGTCTCCAAAATACTCTTGACAGGGACAACTGCGTGAGACTAACAGACAAAAAGTTCATGTGAGAAAAGAAGGTTTTTTTGGTTACTTAATAACTAACTGGAAAACTAATCTAAGACTAGAAACAAATTGCTAGGTTTAGCAGGAGGAAGGAAGGAGAAATTAGAAAAAGGATCTACGCTGAGATGTTTGTTATTCTCTATATTTCTAAGTGGCCTAGAAAAGTAATAGAATAGAGAGAAGACATGGATTTTGAATGTATGACATTATTTAAGATAATGTAGCATGAAATATAAATATGACTACAAGAAGTGGTGGATCACAAAATGCAGAATGGGTAGGGGATTAAGTAGGAGGTAAATTTGGCATCCACCAGTCCAGAGTCACGTACACAGGAATAATGATTGTTGTTGCTTTCTCTGCGATGAGATGTAAGTTAATTGTCACCAATGGTAAAATACTGTATTCTGGGAATATTTGTCTGTGCTGGTGGTGGTCAGACAAGCATTGAATTCAGCAGAGAGCAGTAAAAATGAGTTCCATAACAATCCTTTTGCTGATTTTGGCTCCCTAATGTAGCAGATGAAGCTTTTGCCTGACACTGTCAGCTGGCTCTGACAGAATCCTCTCCTTGCAGGCTGTCATGGAAGTTCAGAACCTGAGACCTTCATACTGGAAATTTCTTTTACGACTAACAAGGGGCAGGTATGTACTCAGGGGTGTGTTCTGACTTGTCTAAACCTGTCATTGATCATACTCAGCTTTCTGTGTTATTCACTGCCAGCAGCAGAGTGCTACAAGTACATGAGGGCTAACTTCCTGTGGATTTACTTTGCTTTTCAAGTGGTTTCCAGTACCCTTGAAGTTCTTGAAGTTCTGCTGGACTGACATTGCTGGGTTTAGTGTAATGACAGGAGCAAACTGCTCTAGTGAAGACTATTTAGCAGATGAGTATTTTACTAGAAGCCTTTTTAGCCCACCCTATGGAGGGTGGGATGCTTTCAAGTTCTATTGGAATATGAAGAATCCAGTAAATGACTGTTGAAGAAATCAGTATGTACAGTGATTGATAACATGGTATTATTATGGGTTTAAAAGCATTACTGGAAATGTCAGAATATCTCCTAAGAATACTTGAAAGTTTCAGTACTTTTTTTTAAACTGTTTCAGTTGGGAAAGGGGTTTTTTTTCTTGGAAAGCTAATGAAAAATTTTCACTGATCATAATCATAAATATGCACTGTAATATCATAGTGGATGTTTTTCCTCTTTGCTGCAGGAATCTAAAAAACTTTCTTTTAAAAAGACATCTTGCTGTAACTGACTTACAAAAATACAGTTTAGTGAAGTGTACACTGTTATACTGATGCAGTGTGTGGCAGGAACAAGGCATCCAAATCTTGATCAGTTTATGAATGGGGTTATAAAAGGTAATGTTTCTCATGACAACGAGCTCTCCAGGCTGTAAAAATAGAAGTGAAATCAGAGGTCAGTCCCTGGAGCATGTTAAACCTACACTCCCTGTGGCACACACACAGCATAGGAGGTGATTGAATACATTGCAAGATTTAGTGGGAAGCTTCCTTGGGATGCCTGGAGGCAGTCCTCAGGCAGCCTCTGAGGCCATACAAACATGATACAGGGAATGATGTCAGCACAGATGTCCAATTTTGGCTGCATTTTTTCATTTTGTACTAATCCTAAGCTTGCCTTAATTGAAGGAGAGGAAGGAATACAAATTCTATTCTGCTCATTTATTTTATCTGAAGTAAATCCCTCTAATAGTAATTTTGACACTCTCTCCATAAAGGCAATTTCTTTTGATATTTCATACGCTTTTCATTCCATAGTTGTGAAGAACAACAAAATGGAAATAGGTTGTAACACCCAGAAAATTGGCATCCAGACTTGGGCAGGCAGGGCCACAGTTTGCTCTGAAGTGAGAGAGAACAGTAGTATATTTTGGTTTGACCTTTTTTTTTGTGGAATTGAAAGTAAAAGGGGACCCTTCCCCTTTTTCATAAGTTGCATTTTTGAAGTACACTAACACAAACAATATTAGCCACATTTTTCAAATGCAATTTTTTATAAGAAATCGTTATTGCCTGAGGTGAAAAACTTTCAATATCTTAACAATGCAGGCTGAAGCCTATATGTCAGAGATTTTGGTAAACTTTCATGACATGAAATAATTTTATTTTTCATAAGTAAGTGAGTCATGCATTCATACTTTCTTGTCTTTTCTTTTTCAGGTTTGCTCTCATGAATAGGAAAGTTTTAGATGTGTTTGGTACTGAAGCATCTAAGAACTTCAAGGATTTCACACCTAAACTTGACCCAAGATACACAGTTGTGCCACCAGAGCTACCACTGGAGCTGTCTTGAACACGACAGTGTGGCTCGACATTGAATGTGATCAGCATTTTGTCCTGAAAAGTTAATTAACTTGACAGTCGTATATATGGAGGAGGACTAGGGCTCCACTTCAGTATTACTTCAATGAGAAAAGCTTTTTACCAATCAGAAATACTGAAGCTTTGCAGGGAGGTGTGGCTTAATGATTAAGCCCCTTCCATAAGCAGAAAACATTTCTGGATTGCTATAGTTTGTTGACAGTATGGTAGAATCCTGAATGAATTAAACAAATGAGTAATATATTTAGAGAAGAGAAGTAAAACATAAATATGCTTCATAATTTCAAAAATTCCATAGTTCATACCAGTAGAATATTTCTTGGTAAAACTAAAAGTAATTCTTAATTTAGAAATGAAGACAATTGGCATAGTTTGGGTCCAAAATTTTACCTGATCTTAAAAAGATTGCAGTCTGGTGAAAATGCCTCCCTGATTTTTCAAATTGCGTCACTGATTTGTCTCAAAAGAGCCACCATCCCCTCATTAGTTAAAATTAGCGTATTTTTTCACAGCTGTGGTTGCAAAATAAGGCATTCCTTAGGAAAAGAAAATGCATATTGATTCAGAAATCACATTCCAGGGCTGTAAATTCCTCTGATGACACAGATAACAGGCAAGGAAAACAAGAAGGTGGTTCTGGTGGCTGCTGTGCGCCGAGGAGCGGAGGGTGTGGTGGTCAGCATCTGCCAAGTGGAAAAGGACGCAGCTGGCAGAGGAAGGAATGAAACATTCCAGCCTCTGAGATGGTGCTGGAAACAGCAGACAGTTACAAAAATAAAAAAGCCAAGAACAAAACAAAGCAAAACACCCACCCGCCTCCCCTCTCCCCAGATAAAATATACTGAAGCAAAATGTTTATTTTTGAAAGGGTTTGACGTTGTCACCTTAGATGGCATTGGGTTGTTTGTTGGGCTGCAGTACCAGCCAGCATTTCAAGCATTTCTTTGGAAGAGAACTGACCCCTGAGGTTAGGCTGTTGGAGAGAACAGTTTTGACAATCAGATTAATAGTCTTTTTTCCTTGTTATTGGTGAAGAGTGGTTTTCCACCAGGCTATCGGACTCACGACTGGCACAGTTACATTAAATTTTATATGGTACTCAATGCAAATAACTACCTACACAAAGTCCATCTCATTTTTACAGTACATATTTCTGCAGATTTGTGTTCCAAAGTGAAACCTTGACATGCTAATTGCTTTTTTTTCCTTTGCTTTTTTGAGCTTTTTTAATTATAACCCATTCAGGTGGTGCTGAATGGTGTTCATTACCCTAGAAGTTAATGAGAAGATGAACTATATTCACATTCAACTGAAAAAATGGAAAAGAAGCGAGATGAGCCAGGGAAATGGCAGTAGGTTTGCATGTATTTTAAAAACAAAAAGAAAAAAGAAGAAATCAGTGTTTTATTGGAAGTCTTTTTCAGATAATATGAACCGGACTAATTAGTAGACTCTTTGTCTTGTAACACTGTAATCTTACCCCAGCCATAACCATATTTTAATTCCAATTAGCTGAATTTCTTACTATTGAATATACTATCAAATATACATTTTTATCAAATTTATTGTCTTGATAATTTTACAAATTTGTGCACAAAATCTGCTTCTTCATCAGCTACACTAACAGTGATGTATCGTCACTGTTACTAAAGGTGCTTCATCCTTTTAAACAGTGGTTGTCCATTTAGTGTGACTAAAGTTCTGCAAGCTAGTTTGTACACAGTATTTTGTTGCTTGGAATTATATTAGAATTCCTCAAAAGGAAAGAAAAGTTAATTGAACAAGAACTTTAAAAGGATTGTAAGAGATTTGTAGTGTTTTTCCACTGGAATATGGTCTAAAGTATTTGACCTTGTAAAGTCTGAGAAGTTATATATTTTAGGTGGTATATTAGAACTCACACAATATATTATGAATACTTTCTAGTGTAACAATATACCATTCTCAAACTTAAAGATATTTTATAGATGGATTAAGTTTCTCCACTGGAATGACAATTGTGATTGTTTCGCTATTTGAGGGGTTTTTTTGGGAAAAAAAATCCAGGAACTACATCTCAGCAGCTAAATAACAGTTTTGTCTATGTTTCTTGCTTCCAAAATTCACAGTTGTTTCAAGTTATTTTCATGTAATATAAAGAGAAATTAAAAATTTTTAAATTATTTTTATTCAAATTGAATATATGTAAGAGAAAAATAAAATAAAGTCCTAATGTTCTTCCCAATAATAAACAGTTGCTGCTTTAAAAAGTGACTTTTTTGGTCACGTTGTTAATAAGCTCTCTGGAGTTGTAAGTGAAATGAAGTCACAGGATCATACAATGGTTTGGGTTGGAAGGAAAGGCCATCTAGTTCTAAAGCTCCCTGCCATGGGCAGGGACACCTTCCACTAGACCAGGTTGCTCAGAGCCCATCTAACCTGGCCTTGCATGTTTCCAGGGATGGGGCATCCACCATCTCTCTGGGCAGTTCCTCACCACCCTCCTTGTAAAAAGCTTCTTTCTATATCTAATCCAGAGGACTCTTCTTCAGTTTGCAGGCATTAGCCCTGGAAGTGATTCCTGGTGGTGAAGGAATGCCGGGAATGTGACCATGCATTTAAATTTGTTGCAAAATAAAGTCTTAATGCAATGTCAGTGAAGAGTGTCTTGGTTTGGAAAGACAGGAGTCTGCTAAGGAAGGCAGGAGCCTCCCCTGCAATGGAGAATGTAAACCCTCCCCACCCCTCTGAATTGCTATAAACTTTAAATTAAGGGGCTCTCAGGCAAAAAATACGGGAGCAGGAAATAACAGTTCTTTAATAGGGAAGAAAAAATAAAAAGATAAAATAAACCATGCAGTACACTAGAACAACACTGACAGAGTCGGAACCCAACCTGACACCCTGTGGGTCAGGGTGTTGGTGGCAGTCCAATTGGAAATGTGGCTGCAGTCCTCCTGAAGTGTCAGGTGTGGTTCTGTTGGAGCAGGGGGTCCTGTAGAGAAGAATGTATTCTTCCTCTGAAGATCCAGTAGAAGTAGAGGCAGCTGCTGTTCCTCTGGGGAATCCAGTGGAGAAAGCCGTGCTGGTGTCTCAAAACCTCTGGATTATATCTGGGTAGCAATGCTTGGCTCCTCCCTCTGGGTGGAGCATCTCACAATGGGATGTTACAGTTCTTATCAGTCATGCACTGACATTCAATAGTCTGTTATCAGATGTCCCCTCCTGAGGGAGGGGTGATTGTGGTCACTCAAAGAGAGAGATAAAGCAAACTGCCCACTTGACAAAAGATAATCCGCCATACAGATGGTAATGGAATACATTTTGCATTGCAATCTGGAGCAAAGAGATAACACCAGAGCTGTTCAGCTGGCAGCTTCAGCTCTGCACTTCCGTGAGTAATGAGGTGAGGTGAGTTGATGTTACTGTTTCTTTTTCAAACAGAGCAAACCAGGTGTCCTGATGTGCGGGCAGGGAAGAGCCGCACAGCCTGAGCTCTGCCTGCCGGGTGGCCGGATGGTCAGGCCACATGGGACTGAAAGACCAGCCCTTTCTGCCTCCTAATGTTCATCATCACAGGATGGTGGCTCTCTGGTGATGCCAAACTTCCTGCAAAAGTTTATTTCGCAGAGAGGAATACAGGGGTAGGTGGGAAGCGGTGGGTCAACCTGAAATGTCACATTTCTGCAGTAGAGGTTTGGGTGTCCTTAGGGAGTCTGCTCAGGGCAACAGTGCTTGGCTCCCTGCAGGCATCTCAGGAGACTGCTGCTTCTTCACCCATGGCTCTCAGAAACAAGCATGGCCTATGGCTTAGTTCTTCATCCCTCCCTCACCTCTGCTCATCCCAGTGCTGGGTCATTCCCCTTTGTGAGTTTCCCTTCCTTTTTTCCAAGCCACTGTGCTTTTGCCTATGTTTGAGGACATGGGAAAGTTTTTTTACAGATTCCTGATGACATCCCAGGTAGAATAGTCTGCTGTGGTCTGAGCCCAGCCTTATGCTCAGATTCAGAACAGCTTGTGTGCAGCTTCAATTGACAAGTCTGTCAGGGGAAAATATTTCTGGACAAGTGGTCCTTGAGTGTGCGTGCACTGACAAGGCACAAAAAGGTAGCTAGAAAATCCATGAGGATTATACTGAGGTTTTATGATTTTGAGGATTTTTTTTTACACAACTGCATTTAACATGGGGGAAGAGGCAGGGCCCAGGCTTTCTGTGTCTGGACTCAATGGTTTTAGAGGTCTTTATCAACTTACGTGATTCTACACTAGTGTTATGAGCCCTTGCTCTGGTGCAAAAGCACAGGAGTAGGGGGATGTAGCAAAATGCAGTTCCCAGCAGTGAAGGCATTTTGGTGGCTGTAGCTTTATGCCTAAATATTGGTCCAGAGGTCTCCATTTCCAGATTGGTTTTTCTCTCAATTTCCAGGGGAAGGGTGCCTCACTAGTCACCTCCTTTGACAAAACCAGTACATTTTCTCTCACGCCTTTGAGAATGCAACAGAAAAATATGACACTTTTCCTTGAGCTATGCAGTTACATGGGTTTTTCTTACTATTTAGTAGCAGATCCTGGATGTTTTATTTATCCTGTTCATACATTAAGATTTAAGGCATTATTTTTTCCCCCATAAGAAGCCTAAAATTGCCATTGTGGATATACTGGCAAAATCACCCAGTGCTCTTCCTTGCCTTTAGCCACACTGGAATGGGATCACTTCACTCAGGACACAGCACTCACCTTTTGCAGCAGATGGATTATGTCCTTCCATCTCCATCAAACAGGACACTTGCTTTACCAACATGCTGCTTTGAATATGGCAAGCAGAAATGTGAACTAGAGCCCACTTTAATCTCAAGGACCATTTTTTTTTCCCTGGCACAGGCCAGGGAGATTTCCACTCACTAATTAAAATGGAGAACAGTCAGAAGAATTTTAAACACTAATGCCAAAATTTTATGCAGGGTAGAGGAGTCTGGTTGGAAATCCAGGCGAATGATTAATCTCCTCACGCTGATGGAATCCAATGGATGCTTTTTCCCTTGAGCTGCCACAATGGAGAGATAAAAGATGCTGCTGGCTGTTGGAGCAGGAGCTGATGAGACTGTGCCCAGGCCTGCTTGAAGTTTACAGAAGACCTGATCACACAGGGTCAGGAACAAAGGCATAGTTTTTTTCTGTATTTTCCTAGTATTTTAGAGTGAAAGCCTGCTTTCCCATAACGGACAGCAAAAACTTGCAAGAAAGGGCAAATTGGGCTGGGATGAACAGATCTGATATGAGAGTCCCACCTTAAAGTGCTGCTGATTGCACTGCATTGACACAAACATTAAAAACCTAGTTCTAAAAAACCCAGAAATGTTGGTTTGCTCTTTGTCTATTGGCTGTAAAACAAATAAAAAATGAAAGAAATTTTCCCCCTCACCATGATGAGTAACTCAACTGGGAAACTCCTTTCCTTTGACCATTAACATTAGTTGAAAAAGTGATCAAATTTTCAGCTCTAACTATACCCAAAAGCTTAAAAAAGACATTGGCTCATGTGGTGCAGTCGTTAACCCATTGCCATCACTGCCATGTGGGTTTGAGGCAGTATTATCTGTGCATTATGTTCACCTAGAGGAGCTTTGGGTAGTGTGCAATGAGGAACAGTCACTTGGACAAAAGTCATATTTGAAGCCACATGGCCTTGATTTCCCAGCTCATGTATCAGGGGTGATGAAGAAATCCAGTTGGTTTATATAACAGTACAGCTTAATCCTCTGCAAGGTCACAGGGACAGCAAGGAGGTGTCCTGGAAATCAGCAGGTGTCTTGTTCAGTCAGGTGCTCTGTCCCACAACTGTCAGTGGAGCACCAACTGCTCTGGATCCAAAAACAAAACGGTGTTGCTCATGCAGGGGATGTCAGGAAATGAAAAAGCTGGTATGTAGCTGATAGCTCTACTTCATGCTTGCAGGCTTACACGGATCAAAGACATCACCTGTCATACGGGTTTTTCTGTATGGAACCAGCTTCATCTGCCCAGGCACAGCCTGCTGGTACCCAGGCAGGAAAACAGTGGCCACAAGAACAAACTGGGGATTGTTAAGCCCGAGGCCACTCACCACCACAGGCTTCCTCTGATGCCTTGGAGCCTGTTTCTCAAGTTCCTGCTGGAGTCAGCCAGGACTGGGCGGACTAGAGCAGTCCCAGCCAAGGGGGCTGAGCCAGACTGGCCGCTGCCATCAGAGCTGTGCCCAGCGGCTCCTGGCCATGTGCAACACGCAGAACAAAGCTGCTCTGATGGAAAACCTCCCCTTTGATGGTGCCCTTCACATGCTGGCCTGCCTGGGAACTCAGCTCCATGCAGTCTCCGATGGTCAGCTGTTTGTGAGCATGACTTCAGGCTTCATGTGCCTCTGGGAAAGAGGGAGCCTGGATAGCAGCCTTCACAGTGCTCCTGTGGGAAGCTGAATGCTCAAGTCTTGCTCACCTCAGCTGGAGTTTCTGCTCACCTGTCTGTCCCCCTTCAGCTGCATGGTCCTCATCCAACCCCACAGTAACCTACAGCTGTTGAAGATTATCTGCATCCCAGCTCCAGGGCTTGTAAACTCCAAAGATGATCCAAGAGGGAGAGCTCAGCCTTTTTGCTCAGCTGGGAACAGCAGTAGTGGGGCTGCCCTTCTTAGCTGAGGATGTGTTTGGCTTTAATGCTGGCTTTGATCTGTACACAGACAAGGATGCTGGGCAGGAATTATTGCTTGCTCCAGCAATCATAATACCACTCAGCATGGGATTAATTTTTGATTCTGTGAGTTAGTTTTAAATTATTTTGCTGTAATAAGTTGGAGTGGGAGGAGAATATTCTCACAAAGATGAGACTGAGTCCAAATAAAACAGTGTGTGTAGCAATGCAAAGTGTTTTTCCTGGGAATCTAGGGGGGCTGAGGCCATGTTTTCAGACGTTAGCTCAGAACCTTGGAACAAATCTTTCTTTGAGCTCTCATTCTTAAGAGTTTTCTGTTTGATAAGGGAAGAGTGACCTTTTGCTTGCTGTGTTGGGCAATGTTGCCCAAGACTTGACAATAAAAGCACTTTATGCTGTCATATTTAAGCAAGATCTTCCTCCCCTCCTGTACGCTCCCTCCTGCAGTAGTCGAGAGCACGGATTAGATTCCTAAGTGACTTAGAAGTATCAGTCTCCGTTCTAGGAGGTTTAGCTTCAAATCATGATGCTCAAAATCCACCTGAGGTTCAGTTTAACTTGACAGTAGTGTGCTCCTTTCAGTTGTGAAAACCTCCAAGGACCTTCTGTGCTGCCACTTCTGCATGGATTTTGTGAGCTGTGATAATGCTGGGAAGCCTTCTGCCTCCCACAGGACCACAGGGGTGCAAGGGTTCCTTTGCCAAGGCCAGTCCCCTAGGGCAACCACTGACCAGAGGGAATGAGGTCTGGCCCATGGAAACTCCTGGATATGTCCCAAGACCTGCTGGCTGTGTCCTGGTTGGTCCTGGCCAACAAATGTCAATTTGTTGAGCTTACAAACAAATTAGCTCTGAGAGCTCACCTTTTCTGTCCTAGCAACACCCCCAGGAACCCTTCAGTCTAGAGGTATGGATGCAGCATTGATGCATGGCTGGAAAGCTGCCCATTGGAAAAGGCCCTGGGGGTGTTGGTCAACAGCAGCTGAACCTGAGCCAGCTGTGCCCAGGTGGCCAAGAAGGCCAATGGCATCCTGGCCTGGATCAGCACTGGTGTGGCCAGCAGGAGCAGGGCAGGGATTGTCCCCTGTACTGGGCACTGGTGAGGCCTCACCTCAAATCCTGTGTCCAGTTCTAGACCCCTCATTGCAAGAAGGACATGGAGGGGCTGGAGAGTGTCCAGAGAAGGGAAATGGAGCTGGGGAAGGGTCTGGAGCACAAAACTGAAGAGGAGTGGCTGAGAAAGGTGGGAGTGTTTTCCTTGAGGAAGGGAGGCTCAGGGAGACCTTCTCACATTCCACAACTGCCTGAAAGGAGGCTGTAGCCAGGGGGAGTCAGTCTCTTCTCACAGGCAAAAAGCAATAGAACAAGAAGGAAAGGCCTCAAGCTGTATAAAGGGAGGTTAGGATTGGATATTAGTAAAAATTTCTTCACAGAAAGGGTGGCTAAGCACTGGAATAGGCTGCAGAAGAAAGTGGTGGAATGAATCACTGTCCCTGGGAGTGTTCAAAAAGCATGTTGGTGTGCTGCTTAGGGACATGGCTTAGTGGTGGACCTGGCAGTGCTGGGTTAACTGTTGGACTCAGTGATCCTGGTGGTCTTTTCCAACCTTAATCATTACATGATTCTTTGAGGAGGGACAGGGCTTCCCACACCTCCAGCGCTGCCAAGGGGCTGCTGCTGCACAGAGCAGAGCAGTGGGGGAGAGGCATGGCAGCCTTAGCTGGAGGATTGACAAAGATTTAGTAGTAATTTAGACTTGTCAAGGCAAGGCTCTGTGCCTTTGTTTTCACAGGAAGTTTCTGATTCCCAGTTGTTGCTTACTGCTGTTAAAAGGGAGGAAAGTGACTCATGGAGTTTCCTATTGGCCTGAGGAGATATGCAGGGAAATGACTTACTAGGGACTGCCCAGACAGCCTGGCAGCGAGGGAGAAATCAGGCAAAAAGGTCTCAGATTCATTATCATGGCTGCAAATTAATTGCCTGAGCCAGTAATGCACATAAACACATTTCTCCTGTGGGCAGTCACTGTGGGAGGGAGCGGTGCTGCTTTGCCAAGGGCCAGGGTCAGACAGGGTGATGTGCATTTTACAGCTTTAACCTCCAAAATTTACTGCACGGACAAAGCAGGAGAGGAAACCAGAGATGGCTGTGCCTGTTTCCTCTTGCTCCCCCCTTTGTCCTTCCCTGGAAATCACTGTGAATTCACTAGGAAGTGCACAGGCTTTCATGTGTGCTGCCAACAGGCCTGTGCTGCCTGTGGTCCCTGCTGCAGCCAGGCTCCAGGGCAGAGCAGCCAGCATGTCCCAGGCAGGCCCATCCCCAGGGGCTGCTGTGGTGGGTGCCTGGGAGCAGGAGGGGCATCTCCATCCTCCCTCCTGGCCAGAGAAACCTTCCTAGGGGTGATATCCTACAGCACAGAAGGAGCATTTTCATGTTCCAGGGGGAAAACCTTGCTGAGAGGATGCACTCTGCTCTCATCAACATCCTTTTGCTGCTTCTTTAAACAAAATACCTTCTTTTGCCTTTGAAGTCAAGAAATGAAGGAGGAAAACAAGTTACTACCATGTGAGGAAAAGCAGCCCCTCATGAGATATACAAAATTTCTGAAAAGCTATGTGAATCTGTGCCAAACTCCACAGGGAAGACAGTACATTTGTGCCAACAAAACCATGAGGCCATAAAAACTGTGTGGGGAGGAGAGGAGAGGAGAGGAGAGGAGAGGAGAGGAGAGGAGAGGAGAGGAGAGGAGAGGAGAGGAGAGGAGAGGAGAGGAGAGGAGAGGAGAGGAGAGGAGAGGGAGTCCAACTGCATGTTGTTTGTAGGCATTTGGCATTTCTAAGTTCCTCCTTGTGCAGGGGCACATGAAGCAGATGAAATGTTGCTCCTCAGGTTTAATTTTAGTTTGTCCAATAAGGTCTGACACTGTGAATGAAAAAGTGGATCGGTTTCATGGGGTAGGCAGTGAGGGTGGAATCAAGCAGCTCTGTTCCTGTTTGGAGCAGACCAGGGGACCTCAGCAGACTGGTAGGCCAGTTCCTACTCTCCTGCCATTCCTGTGCCTGAGAAATTGCCCCTTTTTAGAGGAAATCACTTGTCTCTCATCTGGAGCCTAAGGGAGAAGTTTCCCATCAAACCTGCAACGTGCCTGTACCATGCCATAGGGTTTGTCCTCTGCTCTCATCTCCTTTTAGAGGTTTTAAAGAACTGAAGAAAGTACTGCTGCTTCTTACAGACACAGTTGTTTGTACTCTCCAGCCACACAGCCCTTGGCTACGTGACTGTCACGAACACTCAGATCCAGCCCTGGTTCCTTCTTGAGCTTCCCCCATGGAAGATGAGGAGTCCTCACTGTGCTCAGATGCCAAGGTGAGAAATACCTCCCTATCAATAAACATGTTTCCAAACCTCAGCACCCAGGAATCCCTCACATCCCTAAGTGCCCTGATGCCATGAGATGGCTTAGGCTGATATAAAAATACACCCATAGGAGCACACACGTGCAGATGAACACAGCACAGGGTACAAAAAGTTTGGCACTTTGCTTAGTTTTGTTCCATGTGGTTTAATTTGATGCTACAATGAGAATAGACATTTGATTTTCTTTTTTTATCAAAGGAGAATTGAAAAGAAACATTTTAATAGAGATGAAGTGTGTATGTATTGCTCTCCTATAACTGCTTTATAAAATCTCTGTTGCTAAGGGTTAATTCCAATCTTTTCCTGGTAATGGTGCTTTTCTTACAAATGAACCATAGAAAATAAAACTATTGAGCTTAATTATATCTAAAAAATATATGGTGGTCAAACCAATTTCTTCCATCAATACCTGGTTGGTTACTTGTCCCTCCTCTGTTAGCAGATTTTTTGCATGAAATCTGGCGCTATTGAAGTATTTGAATTCCCCGAGACCAAACTTTTACCTTCTGATTTTTGGGTTGTCTCTAGATGAACAAAGAAGTCTGAAATAGGGTTTGTTCTGGATGCAGCTGCAGAAGTCTTCACTCAAGTGGGAGCTGGAGCCTATCAAGTGCATGAGCTGCACCTGGAGCCCACAAGTCACTTCAGAAATCTTCACTCTCACTCTGTGATGACCATAAAAACTCATTATCTGCAGCTGTTGATCACACACCAACAAACAGAGCTCTCATTTGATGCCTGTGCTCATTTTCAGGTGACTTGCCTGGATGCAGTTTGTCAGTGAGTGCTGTCAGGGGAAGGACAGAGGCTCTCACCAGATGGTTTCCCACCAGAAGGTACTGAGGTGCAAGTGGGTGATGGTGGATTTGATCTTGGGGCATTTTTTCAGTGCAGTGAGTGCCACATTTTGTCTCCCTGAACCCTCAGATGGAAGCGAGGTGCCATGACCTGGGTTGCCCATGGCAGGGATGCACTGATCCAAAAGTGTAGTGTCATTCCTGCAGGAGGGAGGGGAGTTTCTTGTTTCTGCAGGATGCACCCCTGAGCTGGAGTTCATATGAGAACAAAAGTACCCAAGAAATGTTTCTGAGGCCTGTGTCTGCTATGCTGCACTTCGTTTGTGAGGTTTTGTACAAGATGAGCTTCTCTTACCTCACCATAACAGAGTGCTAAGGCAAGTCCTGTCACAGGGAGTGCTCCACACAGGGTGTAACCGTGGGCTCTCACCCCCATGCTGAGCCCAAGCTGCCCAGAGCTGCCTCTCCTGCATTCTGAATAAGCTGGGTCCTCTGCAGGACTGCTGAGATCTGGTCCATCCCTGCAGGGATGCAGCCCAAAGTGCCTCAGCTTGCTGAGCAGTGCACAGAGCCTGATGGGGACACAGCAGTGATAATGACCCAGAGGGCAGAGGATCTTTTGCAACTTTTTTCAGGAACATCAACAGTTACACCCATCCTGAAGAACTGTCTGCATCCTCCAAGAACATAGCTGGAGCTGAGGTGGGAGAAGTCAATGGAAAGAGTCTTTTGCAATTTGTGCTGCCTACAGCTCCTTCAAAATTAGGCAGCTGATGAACAAAAGGTATTCACAGAGGTGAACTTTTATTAAGGAAAAAAACAACAGGCAAGATACAAGATGCCCCACCCCAAACCTCTGGAAGGTTTATTTATGGGTTCCTACAAATCCAAGGGACAACCTTTTATCACACTGATGGAGCAAGCAGTGGTGATTCCTCCCAGCATAAAGATCAGTCTCCCAAGAAGATCTCAAGTCAAGAACCAATCAATGAAATACCATGAACCATTATGCACAGCTGGAAATACTTGTAAGATTCTTTATAATATCACTGAATCATTGAATTGTTTAGGTTCAAAAAGACTTCTAAGATCATCAAATCCAACCACCAATCCAGCACCACCAAGTTCACCACCAAACCATATCCACAAGTGCCATATCCTCATAATTTTGAACATTTCCAGGGGTGGTAACTCCACCACTTTTCTGGTCAGCCTGTTACAATGCATGACCACCCTTTCAGCAGACATATTTTTTCTGATATCCAATAGCTTCCCTTAGCTTGAGGCCTTTTCTTCTTATCCCATCATTTTGTCACTTGGGAGAAGAAAACAACCCTGCCTGGCTACATCCTCCTTTCAGGTAGCTGAAGAAAGAAGGTCTCCCTGAGCCTCCTTTTCTCCAGGATAAACACCCCCAGCTCCCTCAGCCACTCCTCATCAGACTTGTGCTCCATCTCCATTGCCCTTCTCTGGACATGCTCCAGCCTCTCAGTGTTTTTTGTTGTAGTGAGGGGCCTGGAACTGAGCACAGGATTTGAGCTGTGGCCTCACCAGTGCCGAGTACAGAGGGACAATCCCTGCCCTGGTCCTGCTGGCCACACCAGTACTGATCCAGGCCAGGATGCCACTGGCCTTCTTGGCCACCTGGGCCCTCTGCTGGATCATATTCATGTGACTGCAGTAAAGGAGGAAGGAAAAAAGAAAGAAAGAAGTGGCAGAAATGAAATAGAAATAGAGCACTTTGCTCTCTGTCTTCGGAGAGCAAGACCAGACAGGCCAGATGTGAGCAAGCCTGTTGCTGACAGAGAGGGGAGGAAGAGATGTTCAGCAGCTCTAACACTGTGACAAACCAAACCCTGCAGAGCAACATTTTTTTAAATCACTGAATATAAAGTCAATACAGCCTGGAAAGAATTGGAAAGATATTATCTCTTGGTTCCCACAGGAATGTTAGCTGGGATACCCTGTGCCAGTTGTTGTCAGTAGCATCTATTCTGAGAAGACCCTGAGTGCCAGGTTACAGCCCAGGCTGGGAGCATGTGGGGGAAGAGCAGCTGAGCTTAGCTGTCTATTTTAGCCTGTTCCAGGCATCCTTGCCCTCCTCCTTAGGATTTGTGTGAACCAGGGGAAACCCAAGTTACACCCTGCAGCATCTGAGAAATGGTGTGCTCTGTCAGAAAGCAGAACACCTTCCACTTGCAGAACCATGTTTTCCTTTGTGGGCGTTGCTGTTTGATGCATTGATTTTTTTCTTTGAAGTGTTTGGCACATTTTTCTCTGGAAAGGTTTATGGAATAAATGTTCTTGCACTGTAGCAGGTGAGAGGATCACGGATGACAGCTGAGAACATCCTCTCAGATCACTGGGACAGCAGCCCTCTGAGTCACAGGACCATGGGAAGCTGCACAAGGCTTCCTGACAGTTCCTGTCTCCTCTTCTTCTTATGAAGAGCTCCAGCTCTCCTTTCATTATTTTTGCTGAAAACATTTTTTAAAAAGACACGATTTTGCACCTTTTTTCTCTTTTGTCACAGAAGTGGCAAAGTTTAGAAATGGAAATGTTTTTGGGTAATTACCTTTTTTTTTTTAAAAAATCAGTTTAAATGACATATTTATTACAGGTACTTGGGCAAGCAGCAACACCAAACACCTTCCCACAGGAACATCTTCACACCTCTCCATGGAGACGTGGGAAGCCAGCGATGCAGGCCTGCCACAGTGGATTTGAAACACTCACAGTGCATGTTGGCTTAGACTGCAGCCTGCCCTGTGCTGCTGGGTGGTGCTGGGGGACACTGGGCTCCCCCAGGGCTGTGGTGGGCACGAGCACCTTTGAGCAGGCTGCTGGGGCTCCTGGCTGGTGTGGAAAGGCAGCTGCTGGAAGAGGAGCCACAGGGAGCAGGCACAGCTCCTCCTCTGTTTGCTGAGGTGAGTGTGGTCCCAGATCAACTCTCCAGGGTATCCTGGCTTAAGCAGACAGCAGACAAATTCATTCAAATTAGCAACACGTGGGCCCCTTTCTCTGCTTTCGGCCTGGTGAGCAGGCAGGTGGGTTTTCCCCTCAGCCAGGGCTGTCTGTGAGTTCTGCAACATGTGTTGAGGTCTTAAGTCACCATTAGTCATGAGGGCACAGTCCTTGTCTCAGGGGAGATGGGGATTTTGAGGGGATTTTGTACACATGTCTGGAAGGCAGCATTAGGGAATAATTGTTGTATGCAGCATGCTATTTCTGGAAACCCTCCCTCCTCAGCAGTCATATTCCTCGATCTTCCTTGATTTAGTGATTCAAAACTCTCATTTCCTTCTTTATTTGGACTTGTACACAGTGTTTTATTTCCATTTCTGCTTTCAGTCTATTCTATGACATTGGGCAAAGCTGTTCAATGTCTGTCTGTTGTTTCCTCTTTCACTCTGTGTCCATCATGTCCTGCCTGGGACTGTTTTGAATGGAAAACAAGAACATTTTAACTGTAAACATGTGGGTTTTGGATCAAGATGATCTTTCAATCTGCAGTTGTACGACAGAAGAAGGTTCTACTGTCAGGGCATCACAGAGTGATGTATTTTCTGGAGGTACTGTGGGAGATTGTCTGGCCCTGCTCTCTGCCCAGATCTGGTCATCGGATGACCATGAGATTTTGCCAGTGGCAATAAATGCTCTGCTCTGTTTCTGGTTAGACTTTTCCATGCTTTAGTCTCCTTTACTTTATACAGTAAGAGATATTTTTTGAGACTGGGAGAAGAATGGTAATGCAAGTAACAGTGTGGTGAAAGCCAAACATAGTTAATGAAGGTTGACCTGTTCTTAATACGGCCTAGACAGAATTCATCTACTTTTCTCTGCTTGGTCAGCTACAGAATTAATCCTTGGCCTGAAGGTTTTCTGATCATTGTCAGCCCGCTGCTGATTGGTGCACTGAAATCACATCACCCAGAGAGGCAGAAGAGCAAGATGTCTTCTCCTATTGGTACAGGATTCCCAGAAAGAGCTCAAAGGTAAGTACTGCATAATTAACATCCACATGGGAAAGAGCCCCAAAGGCTGCCCAATTCCCTCCCCACCCACCACCATTCCAATCCTATAACAGCTGAATTTGTGGACTTCCGAGTACTTGAAGGGGACCTATAAGAAAGATGGGGACTAACTTCCTAGCAGGGTCTGTTGTGGTAGGAGAAAAGGTAATGGCTTTAAATTGAAAGAGAGATGATTTAGACCACTTATAAGAACTAATTTTTTTTACAATGAGAGTGATGAAACACTGGAACATGTTGACCAGAGAAGTTGTGGACACCCTGTCCCTACAAGTGTTCAAGGTTAGGTTAGATAGAGTTTTGACCAACCTGGTCTTTTTGAAGATATGCCTGCTCACAGCAGAGGGAACTGGACTAGATGACTTTAAAAGGTCCCTTCTCATCCAAACTGTTCTATGATTCTATGAATTTACAGCTAAGATAACCAACAGTGACCCAGTCTAATGGATCTGTGGTCTCTTTTGTCATCACAGGACATTGGTGCTTCTGGACCCAATTCTCAGCAGGTAAAAATCATAATTCTTTTAGTTGAATACTCTCTGTCTGAGCACAGGCAACGACTTGATGCTGGTTATCTTGACATGAAGACTTAGAAAACTGTAGCACTGGATTTCCCTCCAGTTTTCAGTAGATCAGAGCTACTGAAATCAGTCAGATTCTCACCTCATTTCTATGCAATTCACACCCATAAACATTGACTTTAGCAGCATTTCAGTGAGGCAGTGCCTGGTGCAAGAGCATGATTTAGATTAGTGAAATTACACAGCTGTACTGATAAGGGTGGGGGAGAGAACAGCCCCTTTTTCCAAAGAAGAAAATCCCAAACTGTAGAAATCAATAAATCCTCAGGGAAAAAAAAAAAAAAAGCTGGTTTGAGATCAAGTTTCTCTAAGATACTAGCTTGCCCTTGTCACTAATGTTTAAACCATGGGAATTTTAAATCATAAACATTTAGACTAAGACCATAAAATTTTGAGTAGGTATATAGCAAACAGTGTAACATTGAAGACAGATCATTCTCTGAGTAAATAAGAAAGTATTTATAAGTTTGTGCTCAAAATATGCATACATTTTGAGAATGTAATTCTTCTTGTATTTGCAATATTACTTCATCAGGAGGAAACTGGAAAACTTTTCTCAGCTTCACAGAGCTGTAATACTTTAATGTAAACAACCCATTCGGTCCAGACAGCTACTTTACCTTCAGCCTAAGTCCTGTTTGCTTCAAGTTTTGAGTTCCATTAGTGCTCTTTCAAGTTAAGCACAGGCTTAACAGCTTTACTAGATCAATGCCCAGGACAGCTGGTGAGAATTCCAGCTATCAGTGAGACTCCAGTGCAAAGACAACTTTGGTCTTCTTGTTGCCCCTGAAGCTGTTTTGCTCAGCTACAGGTGTGCACTCCTTAAAGAACATGTTTTGTTGTTGGGTTTATAGCCCTGGGGGAGTCTCCAGCGCTAATGAATGTCTCCGTCACCCTCTGCCTGCTTGCACTGCATCCCATGTCCCCTCTCTCAAGGCCTCTGCTATCATATCAGCCTTGCTTTCCCCATAAAATGTATCATTATCCCGGGGTCATAAATGTTTCATTTAGTGCAGAATAAGTATTGTCTATATAAAAAAAATACTGTTTTACCACGTTATTATAACAAAGAAAACAAACGAGGCAATAATGGCTGTGGTCTCTAGAAAAACTGCTGTTAGAGCTGAGCAAGCTAAAGCAAAACTTTAGGCAAGCCAAGACATGTTTGAACAAAGCCTGGCAAGTCCTGAGGCCTTGCAGAGAAAGAATGAAGCCTGTGGTCTTTTATAGTAATGGCAATCCTGAATTTAATGGGATACAGGGCAACAGTGAAATAAAAGCATTAAACTGGCTTGGTGCCCCAGTTGAATATTGAGAAACAGCACCAACAACCTTTTGTTAGCCTGCTGATTCCTCTTTCAGGAGACCCTATTTTAGGACATGAAGCACTATATCCACTATTTGCTTAAAAAGAGACAGCATAGATGCTCTGCTTTATACTTATGTAAGAAGCCCATTATCTCCTGAGAGAAGTCCAGTTCCCTGAATGCTATGTACCTTAGATAAGACACACTGTTAGCTCTTGACTTTAATTATCCTTTCCTTCCAAGTCTGTTCCAAAATATCAAGTACATAGGCCCAAACACTGAGCTGGTTAGCATCAAGACCTTTTATCCCCTTTTTAAAAATATAATGGTTTTGGGGTCAATATTCTTCTTTCCTGTACAGAACCTTGGAATCGTGCAGTGTGGAAGTCTGATCAAGGGACTCTGGCTCTCTTTAGAGAATCACAGAATGGTTAGGGTTGGAAGGGATGTCTGGAGGTTCTCTCATCCAGCTCCTCTGCTCACACAGGGCTACCTTGAGCCAGTTGTCCAGAGGGCTCTGGAATATCCCAGATGATCGAGGCCACAAGCACTCTAGGCAACCAGTGCTGGTGCTCCCTCACATGAACAAAGTGTCTCCTGATGTTCAGGCAGTATTTCTTGTGGTTTTGAGTGTGTCCCATACTACAGCAGGACTGTACAGGCACTTCAGAGAGCCTACACAGAACCCTGAGTTTCTGGAGATGGTTTGGAAGATTTCTGCATAATTGAGCCTTGCAGGCAGTTCCTTGCCCACATGCTGGAGATCTTTAGCCTCATTTTGCTGACTTTGTGGTCCCTTCCATGACATCACTCCTTATGCCCTTTGCTCTGTGATTCTGTCCATCTCTGCTTCACAAGACTGCCAGTCACTCTACCCTTCATTTTCCTGAATTTAAAGCCCTCCTTATGAGATCAGCTGTCATGATAAAAATGACTTCTCTCTGCTTAGGAAACATCTTCCAAGCAGATGCTACTCTGCAGACAGTGTCCCACGGCCACAGAACCCAAAACGCCTGTCACTCACACAGGGAAAGAGCTGGATCCTACACTTGGGATGGGGCAACCCTTGGTGTGTGTGCAGTTGAAAGCAGTGCCAAAAAAAGGGACCTGGGGGTCCTGGGCGAGGTGAACAAGAGTCAGTACTACCCTGGCAGCCAGGAGAGCCAAACTTGTCCTAGGGGGCATCTGGCACAGCATGGCCAGCTGGGCAAGGGAGGGGGTTGTCTCACCTAGGATATTGTGTGCAGGACCAGGCCTTTTACTTGTAGTCACATCTGTTCCCCCTTCATCTTTGATGGTGGTGAATTCATTTTGCAGTGCTAAGCCCTTAGGTGAGGCAGAAGCCTTCACCCTGATGCCAGAATTCACTGGCTTCCATTTTTCCCCTTCTCCAGAAATTTTGTTTATTTTAGTAGTGGAAGGTAGACACTGCCTGCTTCTCTACTACAGAATAGTAGAGACAGTCAGCAGAGAGAAAGACAAACTTTGGGGCTGTAATTCATCTTCCCTATCTTATATATTGATTTAAGGGTTAAATGACGTAGTCCCTCAAAGTGCCTACAAAACTGGTCTAGATACAGGAGTGCTATAAATTTTTTTTCTTTTTTTTTTTTTATGGTGTGTGACATCAGGGCTTTTAAAATAGCTGAAAATTAGGAATAGTAAGAATTAAGTCACATTCCTGTATGCACTGTAAAGAACAACACGGGAAAAAATGGAGATAAAGAATGAAGGCTGGCCATGTAATCTGACTGCTGGTTTTCAGTATTTGAAAAGCATTTTGGTGACAATGTGCCAGCAAACACTGATTTTTAAAAAATGCTGGGAGATCTCTGGTTTAAAAAGTGTTGGTGAATACGACACTAGGTGGCATTGTATAAATACTATAAAATCTTGTACTTTTTCTGTTTCAACGGAGCTATAAGCTATGAAACTCATTGAAATGTGTGGGATTTGTTCACTAATTTTTGTTCTCTGGTCATTGTAGTCTGATATTTAGCATTATTGGAATGCATGGAATCTAGTGATAAACTAAGTTTTATGGTTTTATCTGCTACTGAAAATCTACAGCTCACAATCTTTTATTTACATATGATATTTATTCCTGAACAACAGTGTCTTCTAGAATATAAAGTGGAATAAATTCAAGCCTCATGGCTACTTATCTTTTGTGAGCAGATAAGAGTATGACTGGTTTAGTTCCAAGGTGGTCAATGAGTTTCTGTGGATCTCCACTCACCATTCCTCTTCTGAAATAAATTTTGCCTACTGTTTTCATGAACACTTGTGAGGCAGTCTGTCCCTCTAAAGGATCACATCAGGACTGGGTGAACACCCCTCCTTTGTGAAAAAAGGATTGAAATACTGATAATACCAAGCAAGAGAATGTTGGCAGGTCACACAAGTAACAGGGGGAAATGGACCTGCTTTGTAAATGGTGGGAGATTTTTGGGTATCTGCAGTGTGAAGTTACTCAGTAAGATCATGTCCACCTTGGTAAAACTGGGGTGTGCAGAAAGATGCAATTCTTTAAAGGCAGCAGGTGAAACTTTTTCATGGAATTAGCAAAATTTCACATCTGTTCTGAACTTGGACTAGTGCTTAATAAAGGGTACAGGGCAGGAAAACAAATCCTCTTCATTTCTCAGCCCTTGTGGGCAGATTCAGGACTTGGGGAACTTCATCAGCTTGACTGCTACAGGAAAAATGGGGCTCAAATGAACTCATGCAAAACTGACTGGAGTCAACACACTGGAGTCCTCAACAACATGGTCAAAAACTAGGAAAGTTCTCATGCCTCTTCTGGGAAATCATTATGAATGAACACCTCCCTGAAGTGCTGGCACTCCAACAATGCAGCACAACAAAGAGAAGGAATTAGAGGTCTCTGTGCAATACCAGGGCCACAACTTCTTTAGGATCATGATGAGATATTTCACACAACTGGAGTGCTATAAAGGCTGACTAGAGGCTCCAAAAGAAGGAGGTAAGGAGAGGGAGTTGCCCTGTATGAGAGAGAGCATTGGAAACATGTCAAGCTCTGCCTTGGTGTGAGGGGTAAGCTGTAAACTGAGACCTTGTGGGTCAGGATTGGAAGCTGGTGTTGTTGTTGCAGATTTCTGCTACAGACCACCTGATGAAGTAAAACTAGTTGAGATCTTCCTCAGACAGCTGGAAGAAGTCTCACATTCACAGATCTTGATCTTCATTGGGAACTTTAAGTGCCTTGATGTCTCCTGGAGGGACAATCAGCAGATAAATGAGTTGTAAGTGTCCTAAGTAGACATCAGTGCCCAACAGTATCCAGGACAGGGAAAAAAAAAAAAAAAAAGAAAAAGCAGAAATTTACTTTACCTTGCTTATCTGGGACAGCTCTTATTTTTACAGTAATGAGAAAGGTCAGCAGCAAACCTTGGTGGTGAGCAAAACTGGATGGTTGCCTTGGGTGATCATGCTCTCTCAGTTAAGTTTTTGCATTTCTTTCACCCAGTGTCACTCCTGTCACCCAGATGAGTGTCACTTCAGATGAGTAAGAAGTTCGATTTGAGAACTGCAGGCTGCTCAGCCTCACCTTGAGAAGGCAATCCTGAAAACAATTTCCAAACACATTAAGCTCAAAAAGATGATTGGGAGCAATCAGCACAGGTTAAAGAAAGGGGAGCCTTGCCTGACCAAACCAAGAGCATTCTAGAAAGAAATGATTAGTTCAGTGGATGAGGAGAGACCATGTGGCTTTTGACACTGTTCTGTAGAATCCTCATAGGCAAACTGATGAAGTATGGGGCAGATAAATAGACAGGGAGGTGGACTAAAAACTGGCTGAACTGTGGAGGTAAAAGCATTGTGACACCAGCATGAGGACCATGGAGATATTAAAAATGCAGCTGTACTTGGCCCCTAGCAACCTGCTCCTGATGATCCTTGCTTTGTGCAGGGGCTTGGACTGAACAATCTACTAGACATCCCTTCCTATCTCAAATATTCTGTGATTTTGTGAGCAGCACCTTCTCTGCTGGCCTCACTTAGGGTTGAGCCTGTTATAAATGATCAAATCGTGAGCCAAACTTATAAGAAAATTTAGCAAAGATTTATTAATTTGTCTGCGAGACCGAAGTTCGGTCTTCGAAACCACCACAGCCAAAGAGTCAGCGTCGGGCCCGGGATCGGCGCTGGCTGAACGCGGATCTGACCTCCGAGTGTCAGAGTCTGCCCAGTTCACGCTCACAGCTTCACGCAGTGAGTTCTTATACAGTTTATTCTGCCTGAGGCAAAGATGACCGAATGTTCTTTGTGTCTCTTCACATGCATCGCTGTTGCTTTCCATGTGCAGAGGTGGACAAAGGTCCCGTCCAGGTGTCTCGATGCTGTCCATCGACTCTGGAGAAGCCGTGTGTTCACATGTGTCAGGATGGTGCCGTTGGTTATCTCGAGACAGATGCAAGCGGCAGGGCGATAATCGTCTTCAGGTGGACCCACAACTTGGGGAAGCCAAGGATTATTGACCTGGAAGTCTCTATTCTTATGTTAAAGTATGGATGTTTATCTTAATGCGTCTGGGAACTAGATGTATGTGAATAAGACAGCTGTTCCTGGCCAGGGTAGTAAAAAACCATGGTTTGGATTTTACAATATTTTATAAATTAATAGCATGAATTATCTCTACCACATACTACAAGCCTGTAGCTCAAGCCTCCAGTTTCATAAGCATCTGTAAAGGTTTTGGACAGGACAGAGTGCTCTGTGCCCTGCAGGACTGCCTCCAAACTGTTGTCCTGTTACTCAGGGAGACATGTGGCAGATGTGTGCAGCCTGGGGAAAAGGAGAAGTCTCATTTTGGTTATGGTCAGAGCTGTGTTTATAGCTATAGGCTGGCATATAAATACTTGGAAATGCTGGAGTGTGTAAGAGTAAAAAAAATGGCTTTAGGCATTTAATACACTTCTGATACTTAGGCTGAAATTTCTTGTACTGTGGTGATTTCACACAAGAAATATTTTAAGGTTTGTGGCTAACAAAATGATATGACTGATAACTGACCTGCTGTGCCATGTTAGTAGTACTGCTGCTAAACATGGGAAATTTGTCTTTACACACTTAAAGCAGCAGGCTTCCTGGGACTCACTCCACTGTAGATCCATGCAACCTAAACAAACAAGTATGGGATTGTGGCTAGAAATTTGCAATGTGTTAGAAGAAAACCATCCTTGTTTACTCTGAGGGACCTACAGAAGCAGACCAAGCTATCTTGATGGTCCTGCTCACATGGGAGGAGGCTCACATGGGCGATGCAAAACCAAAAGTGATCTAGAAATTTTTAGGGAATAGGACTGGTTGAATAAGGGTTATTTTTCTCATGGTCAATTTTGTTATCTTTCAAATACATGTTCCAAAATTAAAAAAAAAAAAAAAAAAAGAAATGGTGATCTGTATCAGTCTTGTAACTCACAGTTGTGTGAGATTGTTTATTTTAGTCAAGTTTTAAACAAAGCAAACTCTTTAAAGCAATTCAATGGTTTTAGAAAAGTGGCTCTGATAGGCGGTGATTTACAGTATGCTTTTCACAAGATGCAAATAAAGAAACCAAAATATATAAAAAAAAATCTAGTTAAGCTGAGCCCTGTAGAACAGTCTAATTACTTTTTATTGTTTTGCTTTAAAAGCCTAATTCAGTCATGCTCTCTGGAGGAAAATTGAATGCCGCAAGAACTAACAGACATTAGCAATTGAACTGGCCAAGGAAAAGTTTCCTGTGTTTGCCTGTCCTCTCCTGATGCCTTTTTGACCAATACAGCCTATTTTGTTGTGTTAATGGGTTATTGTTCCCATTTCATAGGAGACAGTAGGGATATGAGAGAGTGTTGAGATCATGGGGCAATAGAAGTCATAAAAGTATATTAGCACAAAAGCCAATTATTTCAATCTTTCATAGCCAGAGAGAATGGTGCAACATCTGTCCTTTGCAACTGTGGAAAGTATTTGTTCAACCTGCAGTCAGTGGTTGCTGCACTGCACTGACACACTGACAAGGACCGACATCACACGGTCTCAGACATATGGAAGGTGGCTGCTCAGTTGAATGCTAATCTGCCTTGCAGAGCTGAGCCAAAAATTCACAATAACTCATTTATATGGCAAATTTGGATCCCTTTCTGCCTGTGGGATATACTTTCTGTCTTTTTTGAGGGTCTTAAGCTGTTGTCTTTAACTGCAATAACTGATTCCTTTCTTAGAAAAGGATACAGAACCTCCCGGGGCTGTTCTGAGCAAACATCTACATATTGCCTGCTCATCAAGCAAAATAATAATTCATGGATGTTCATGAATGTATTTTCCTTTTCCTTGGTTTACTTTGAAATAGGGATTAGTACTTTTAGTACAGATTAGTACAGTTTAGTACTTTTTTTAAAAAAAATTCAGAATTCATAGCTGAAATAGCTTGTCAGTAATGCTTTAAGAGGTTGCTTTTTCTCTTGCAATTGTCACATTGCTGCAAGGGCACAGAAACAGCTTCTCTGGTCCTTGGTATGACTGAAGAACAGAGAAAGAAAGGTGCAGGGCACAAGCCTCCCAAATCACAGTTGTGACTTGAGGAACAGGACCCTTGCATGAACCTGCAGACCTACCAATCTTTTTCTCCCTTCTTTCTAGGATTAGTCATTTATTCTATATCTGCTCCCCAGGAAATATTTTACCTCCTGAAGCTGTAACTGCTGCAAGGGGTAGAAGCTCTGGCAAGAGAAGTGAGGGTGCTCAACTACATTTTTAAGCTTTTCATTTAAAATTAATTTCCTTTGGCACAGAGAAGATAAATTTACCAGCCTTGTTTTCAGGATTGATAATGGAATTTTTCACACAATTTCCAAAGAGGGGATCTGGGCCTTTTGAGTAGTCCTCATGGCCCCAGATCTCTCAGTGATATGGTTCCTCCTAGCTTTAATATGCAAGAAAAGATACTTCCCATGAAGTTCATCAGGTAAAACCAAATGCTGATGATCTGGGGGATATTTTCACTTTGACACTTTGAGTTTTGAATCAAATCACCAATTGTCAGTAGTGCCAGCATTTGTAAGTATGTGTGTGATTGGATAAAGAGTAGTAATATGTCAGTCACTGAAGGTACCATTCTTCAAATCAACCATCAAGTCCTATTTAACATGCAGTGAAAACATGTTTGATACTTTTACAATGCAAAATAGAGCCTTCTCAGGACCCTCTTTAGGTTGTATGATATGCAAGTGCCCACAGATATTTGTGTGCAGTGCTGAGCTCCCTGCAGCAGTCCTGGCCACGTGGTGCATTGCAGCAGGTTCATGCTCTGCTTGGGTTCTGCCAGCACATTTGTCCTGATTTCTGGGTGATATTAGTCCTCCCAGCAGGCTGGCACTGACACAGCTTCCTCTCCCCCCAGATCTGCATGGTAGTTCCCAAAAAATAATTTCTGATGTTGTATGCCCTCTGCTCATAGCTAGTTCTGCTTCTGGATTTATTTTTCAAGTGCTGGAGTGGAGTGGAATACAAGAGAGTGTCTCAAAGCATTCAGCTGTAGCTCAAGGGCTGTCAAGCCTTGCGTAGCAGCAGCTTTTACAGCACTGTCACACTGTCCTGACTTTGACACGTGCTTCCTATGTGGGATCTTCTCTGGGTGATTTGATCAGTGAAGGGCATTTGTGGCTGTAGAGGAGATCCTCTTCTGCACAGTCTCCATGTCACAAGTGCCACTTGTGTATACCACATCTCAAAACGTCTCTTCTCCTGGATTTCTGTGCAAGATATCTCACTGCTTGTAGGTCTGCTCAAAATCCCCTAAATTCCATGCCTTCCTTTTGTTGGGAGGAAGGGAAGAAGAAGAGTGTTGACATGCTGAGTTAGTCAATACAGTAACAGCAAATTATCTGTGTCCCTGGTTGGGCAGAATTTGGCCCAAATCTTGAAAAAAAGTACAATGTCACCTCCCTTGGCCAATGCTGTAAGTAGAGTTTCCCTGTTTTCTTCTGCAATCCAACAGGCTGATTTGGCCATAGCTCAGCTGGTGTAGAAGTGCTCAGCCCACCACCCTGATGACCAGTCCTCCTCACCTCCCCCTAAGTTCTGCTGATGTAGTTTTTCCAAGATTCAGGCTGCCAAAATGTCCTCTTGAAAGATCTGAACAAGAAAACTGCACTTAAATGTCTTAGATACAAACCTGGCCACGAGCACAGTTTTTGCTAGGGGTTATAGAAGGATAATAACTGGCATCAAATGTAGTGGGAGGCAAAGGTGGGGACAAGAGGCCAGGGACATGCTGGGACTGTAATCTCTTAAGCCATGGCAGCACAGCATGTCTGGCTGTGCCATTGCATCGTGTGAGAGGGAGGACCCTAGGGAGCAGGAGTTTAATTCTGATCCGTAGATCCAGACAATGTTTGAAGGGTGGAAAGGGTGGATGCCTGCTGCAACTGACCTGCCTATCCTTTCTCTATTAGTGTGCTGGTTTTTGATTGATTCATCACTGTTTTGTGCTTTTAGATAATTAATTTTTCTTGGCATTTGAATGCCCTTTTATTCCAGCCCCTCAGCTAATGTTCAGCTTCCCACAGACACATTAGTAGTGTGCTCTAATAACAGATAAGTGGTGGGGTAAATACCCTAGGGTCTCGTTACCATTCATGAAGTTACTGTTTGAGAAATATTGTTCCAAATGTGCTGGTGAATGAAAATAATTAGTCATAGCCCATTATGAACAACTGCTCTGCTGTGCCCTCTCTGTGCACCCCAGAACACCTGTGTGAGTGCTACCCACTGGTGCGTGTCCTTTTTCACCCACCTCTGGCTTCAGCTGGTTGTCTCTCACCAAAGCCTTTTCTCTGGCTTGGTTCTTGCCTCATTTATGGCCATTGCTGCTCTGCTGGCTTTGTGATCCTTCATCTCATCACGGGGGCATTCACAATGCTTTACTGAAGGGAGCTGTTCCTGCCAGGGGCCACCTTTCCTTGGTGTTCCTGAGCACTGATCTCTCTCTGGTGGAGTTTTTATCTTGTAGCAGACTCCAGAGACAACACTATGTATAGAATATGACCCAGAGAGAAGTTCCTCTCTCTTTATTTACGGACCTGTGCTGACCTTTGAGGTTATCAAACTCTCGTGTAGGACCTCAGACCTCAGAGAAGCCTTTTTAGGGGAAAAAAATACATATAGGAATGTTTTAACTTTCCCATCAAATAGTTGTGTGGGGAGCATGTTACATAAATGTCATTTCCACAGCTGTTGCTGCCCTGGAAGATTATGGTAGTTCTCTCAGTCATTATTAATTTCTTGAGCATTTAATCAGCCCTGTTCATAGAGGCCTATGAACACTCCAGTACTCTGCATCTGTGGAATTTGCAGTGCAACAGCCTGGGCTCTTAAATAGCTGTGGCTATATGGAGAGCAAATCAAATCATGGCTCAGCAAGCATTGTTATTACAGTAAACAGAAAGGACCTATTTCTTCTGCCTTTTCTTTTTTCAGATTTAATCCCTTCCCTGTCTCACTGCTTGTGAGTGAGCGAGGCATTTTGGGTCACTTGGAGTGTCCTTCCTCTGTGGCTTCTTTTGGACAACTCCTTTGATCTTTGCACCTGGAGACTAACTTACACCTCTTTCTTGAAAAGAAAGAAAAAATGCTGGCTGTAGGGCTGGGTTATGCCAGCTCTGAGACAATGCCCTCCCACTTGGGTCTCTACATATTCTCAGTAAATGCTGGTTTCTCTCCTTGACACTGGTACATTTATCAGATGGCCTGCAATCAAAGGATCTCAAGGTCTGGTATCTCATCTGAACTGAGCAGATCCTTGCTCTGGCAGCCATTGTGAGATCTGGAGGCATCCATGTGGCCTTTGGCTGGTCCCCTTTGGGTAGGAGCTGTTTTGTCCACCTTGCTTGTCACTCAGAGAGAGAAATGGGTGAGCTCAAGGCTAATGCAGTGCTGAGATCCTCACCTCAAACCTCTGTGTAGTTACATTATTCAACTTGAATGCAGTGTAGTTTCTTGATTTCTAGGTCAGCTTGCTGAATCTCTTACTATTCCCCTATTCCTGCTATTTTTAGCTAAAAAGTGCTAGTCCTGTTCCCTCATTTTCTCTATTTGCAATTACAGTTTGAAGGAGTACAATAAAAACTTTAAAATAGCTTTTATAATACTGTAACTGTCAGAGGATACTATGCAATAATTTTTAAGGCTTAAGGAATAAACACAATTGTGTGTAGGATTAATTTGATGGTAGAAAAAATAGCTTAGTATCTTCCAAATAATGATACCAAGATTGGCTTTAAAAATCATCTGTATTTGTGAATACTGGAAAAACTGCTTTGTGTAGTTGAAAACATTTAAAAATCCTGACAGTTTTGTGGATTTTTGCATGAATAATTAATCCAGAAAGTAACTCCCCAGAAAAGTGTTCATAGCCTAGTCTCCTTTAGCTTCTGGTACTTCCATTGCCACCCTGCCAACTGAGTGGAGACAATACTCTATGATTTTGTAGTTACTGACATGCAAAAAACAATGAATAATCGCATTGGCCATTTGGAAAGAATCTGGGATTTTACTGTACAAGTGCTCAAACAAGACATTGACAAAAACCTTCCAAACAAAGAGTCCTCTTCACTTAAAAAAAAAAAACACCAAGAAAAAAAAAGAGATGAATTGGCGGAAAATACAGTAGAACCACTTTTGTAATGGATATTAGTGTACAACTAATTTGACTGGTTCTATTTCTAAAACAGATACAGCTGTGAAAAAGCTTTAAGAAGAAGCCCATAAACATGCATCTTTCATTCATTTAATTTTATTTCATTTCACTTTAACCCTGAATGGGGAATGGTTCTTCCTATTGCCAAACCTGTGTATAATTTATATTTTTGTGTGGAAACCACGTAAAGCTGAGTGGAGGCTTCATCTAGTTGTAACACAAAACCAGGAGAGTTTTGTGGTTTTGGATGGGGCTTTATTTTATCATTTGATTTTCATACAAGAGAAAACAACTGTCTTGGCTGGAAGATGGGATCCCAATTGTCTTCTTCCCAAATAAAAAAAGATGTGTTCTAGGAAGCTGGTGTAGGTTGGCTCTCTGTTGGTGAGCCTTAGCCACATCTGCAGATCCATAAGCAACCTGCCCAGGTAGAAATCCCTCCCTACCTCCCTCCCTTCAGTGTATCACTGAGTTAGTATTTAAGTTTTTTTTTTTTTCCATTCTCTTGGACTGGACCAATTTGATAATTATTTAATGCTGTTTTCCCTCTTTAGAGAATGGAAACAAAGTGATTTGTCACCTTTCTTTGCAGTCAAATTTGCTTTCAGATGTCTGTGTTTTGGATTTAAACCACTGAAGAAAACCCTGTTTCTCAGGGAGGTTTAATTGCAGGAATTCATAAGTTATGTTAATATTACCTTTGGCAGAAAAACTGTTCCCTTTTGATAAATACAGTCTAAAATGACAGAAGGAGTTGGAAGAGCCAACATAGTTATTATTCTGTTTCTGTCAGGCTGCTGTGTGTGAAGGGAGATTTCACAGATAAGAAGTCCCTTAATGATCTGCCATAGTGTCTGGCAAGATACAGTTTAAGATGAGTTTTAACTAATAATGGAGAACAATTGATTATTACTGTAACTCACTCTTCTATGGCTTCAGGCAGTTGATGGTTGCTTAAAAATTTTCCCTCAAAAATTCAAGATCCAAATGACATTCTGATTTATGTATATATATACACATACATATATACACACATATACACTTACATATATCTATATAATTGTCGATATATGTGTGTGTGTGTATGAAATATGTACCCCAAAGTATTTTTAGTATCCCTGCTAGTTACTTAGATTCATTGAATTCACTCACTAAAGGAATTTATTCCAGTGTCACACTAGTAGAAGCAAGTCAGTAGAGATGGTCGCTGCTAAAAATTTCTCCTTCTCTGCCCTTCCAGCATGGACAGAATTAATCTTTCAGACCCAACTGATTGGATGGATGAGTGAAGGAGCCTCTTGATATTCTGTGCCCACACGAAAACTTTTGATGCAAACAGATATGGATTCCTTGTTGCCCATGTTCTTCCCTATCTGTTTACAATCAGGGCAAAGCTGAGTAAGACCTTAATTCTTCAGGAACTTGGCAGACTTTATAAACAAGATGAAAAATGATATTCAAAGGGAGCTGGGATTTCACTGCTGCTGGCCTGAGCAGAATAGGAGGCTGCTGAGTGCTTTTTGGTATTCTCAGGGCAATTTGAATAAACCAGCTGGATTTTAAGAGCAGCAGGCAGAGTATCAGTTTAGCAGATAATTTAGGAGTGCTTGTTGCTTGTCCTGCCCTTTGTGATAATTTTAGATATTTAACCCTAAAAATTTCTTGTGCAAAACTGGCCTTGCCCTGTAAAATTTGGCATTGAATCCACTATGATTGACAAGGCACATGTATGTGTTAGAAGATGGGAGCCCAAAGGCATAAACACAAGAGTTTTCCAAGATCCTGTAGATGTTTTCTTTTGTTTCAGTCCAACTGTTTTCACTTACCTTCCTGGAGCTGAGCAAAAAATATCTCTAACCTTACAAAAATAATGTACATAGGTTTTCTCAGGAGAAAATAGTAGCTGTTCTGATAAAGTAAGGTCTGTGCACTCTTAATTCAATTTAAAATGAAAATATTAAGACCATTTTTATACTGGCTTCCCTTCAGCATGCACTTAGCTTGAATTCTGATTACAAACATTGCTGAAATCTGGCTTGTGACCTGCACTAAGCAAGTTTCATTACAAGAGATTTGGACAATGCTCAGACAAAACTAGATGCACATTTAGCTAAAAATAAGGAAGAAATGGAAACGTAAAAAACCTGTCCCAAACAAATGTAATTGCTGTGTTTTGAAATGTCCTTTTTTAGCTCACAAAATTATTTCAGGCAGAGCAATGAATGATGAATAAATTCCTAAATTAGCTGGGTCTGGGCTGGGCTGCATTGTCTGGGAAGTCTTGCAATGTCCACACATGGCACAGGGCATTTATCCTCACAGTCATCAACATTTCTCTCTGTTGCTCTGTCAGATTTGCTGTGTGTCATGCTGGGGGCAGCCAGAGGACATGTGGAGACCAGAGCAATAATTCCTTGAGGGCTCAATGTCTGCCAAATGTTGAGCACACTTTTCCCACGTAAATTGCAAAAGGCAGTTCCTGTATGGGGCTCTAGGAATATTGGTGCATTATCAACAGTGCATGATTCCCCAGGCATCTATGCCTCATCTAGTGAGGGCTTGGCTGCCTCTCAACATCATTGCAGATTCTGATGTTGTCCTTAAGGACATTCTTAATCCTGTCCTCTTTTCCAGCTTGCAAAAACTCTTCTCTTTTGTCAAAACCCTGTTCTTCACCCCACGTGTCTTTGAACCCAAAATACAGAATCATAGAATGTTTTGGAAGGGACCTTATAGATAATTTAGTTCCAATCCCTGCCCATGGGCAGGGACACCTTCCACTAGACCATGTTGCTCCAAGCCCCATCCAGATTGGCCTTGAGCACTTCCAGAGACAGGGCATCCACAATTTCTCTACGCAACCTGCTCCAGCGTCTTAGCATCTTCATAGTTAAAAATTTATTCCTAATCCAATATAAAGCTACCCTCTTTCTGTGTGAAACCATTATCCCTGGTCCTCTCACTTTATGTCCTTGCAAAAAGTGCTTCTTTAACTTATTTGTAGACCTGTTTAGGTTCTGGAAGGCTGCTAGAAGGTCTTCCTGGAGCCTCTCTTCTCCAGGCTGATATCTGACATCTTGACACAACGCAAGGGCTTGCCAAGAAAGGGGAGTCTGTCTCTTCCTCCAGCCTAGTCCTCCACACCATGGTGGTCTACCTCAGGCTCTCCTGCAAAGCTCGTTCTAGATTATGAACTTTCCAGACAGAGCAGCATCTGAAGTTTGATGTTGCAATTGGTTGTCACTGTCACCATCACAGAGGTGTTGCTTCTGCGCCCCTGCCTCCTCAGTGCCCATCTGTGTGTTGCTGACCAGAGAATTGAAATGCACAAATTCAGCAGGGGCAGTCATTTGGGTAATGGCAGCTTTTTATTTATAAATTCACAGTCTCTACTTCAGGGCATTGTTGCTCAAGAAACTCAAGGCATGAATGCCTCCCTCTAAGGGCTAAGAATCACAAGTAAGTTTGAGGTAACCTCTTTACCATGGCCCTTGTTCCTCCCTCTCCATGTGCAACTGCTTTTTCAACCTTCCACTAGAACTTTACTATGATCCCAATTAATTACACTTGGCTCCATTACTTAATTCTTCCTCCTGCATGCAAATCATTATGTAAAAAAAGGCTCCTTCTAAGGCTTTCTGTTGTCCCTTGTGGCTTCCTGCAGATCTCTGGGATAGAATTTATATGATCCAATGCTTGTCAGCTTTCCTTAGCTTGCAATGTCCAGCTGTGTGCTGTGGGATAACAATTCATCCTTTGATTGTTTACCTTACTCCCTCTCCACCCACCTCCACAGGAAATCTCATCAGAGTGTTTGCCACGGGAGTGTCAGTCTTGGAATGAGAAAAGCCAGACAACACTTTTTTCTTCTAAAGCCAGGTCTTCAGTAATATGAAGCTTTTCTATCTACAGCAATAATTTCTACAGAAACACAATAATTTCCTTCTTACCTAGAACCTGGTGATTATTTTCTTGGTCAAAATTTTGCCTTTGTTTTATTTATAGCGGTGTTGTTCTAGCTACTACTACTACTACTACTATTATTATTATTTCATGTTAATTCCAAAATGCTCTTTTATTTATTATCTATTACTGATGGCACATCTTGGATATTTCTTTTTCAACATATATTTTATTGTTTTTATTTCGTGGAGATAGTTTTATATTCTCCTAACTCTCAAAGATTTGCAGTTTAATAGCATGTACATATGTCTGCAAGAAAATGAGTAAGTGTGGCTCTGTGGCTTACTGTTGAGAAATAGAGTTACTTTACTTCCCTGAAATAAATTAGTTCATTTTGTTTTATATTTCCAACATGCTCGGGAGATATAAGTGACTGCCTAACAGAGATTGCCTCCAAGTTGTTCTGCAGTAAAGTTGCTGCAGTTCAGGCTCTGGCATCTGTTTATCCATATGAGATTTCTCAATATACTTTCTTGATTTGTTTAATAGAGTATGGATGTGTCTTACATAGCTAAATTACCCAGAGAGAAATACATTGGTGGCTTGCTGGTAGCTCTGCAGAGGTACAGTTAATAAGTGGCTGCACTACAGTGTGCAATTTTGAAGTTGAATATGTACATAACTGTGTTGCTGGATCCAAGTCTGTTCTGGGGAACATTTTGCCCTAATTATAAAACCTATTCCTTTTAAAAGGGGTACACACAACCTGTAAGGACTGAATAATTGCTTTTCCAGGGCATACTGTTCAGCTGTGGGCTGGAGTGGCTAATGGGCAAGTGCAGCAATTCAGATGAGTGGGATTGCTTCCAAAGCAGGACTGTTTACATATGGTGCGCATTTATACACATGTACACACACACACGTATAAACTGAAAGAGGGTAGGTTTAGATGGGACCCTAGAAAGAAATTATTTACTGTGAGAGTGATGGGGCACTGGAACACGTTGTCAAGAGAAGCTGTGGATGCCCCATCCCTGGAAATGTTCAAGGCTGGGCTTGAACAGGGCTTTGAGCACCCTGTTCTAGTGGAAGGTGTCCCAGCCCATGGCAGGGGTGTTGGAACTAGATGATTTTTAAGACCTCTGCCAAGTCAACCATTCTATGATTCTATGTTTCTTCAATTCCATACATTTCTGTTTAAATAATCAAGCTTCAGTGGTTACTTCTGCATGTTGGAATGAGGTGTGCTAGAATTATACATTATTCTTCTCTGTTTCAAGAATGAATGCATCTTCAGACAGGCTATTTTTCTGTTGCCAAAACACACAGTGAATGACATGATGCATGGGTATGACTTCTGAATAATATGACATTATTAATGAGTTTGTTCTCTGAACATGAGCACGGTGCTCAGAGATAACCTGGCACAACACAGGCACAGTACACCCCACAATGAGGCTGAACTATTACAGGGCCAGCTGAGCAGCAAATTCAATGCCTACATGCTGGCCTTGGGGCTAAGGGTTAAAAGCTTTGTTTGGGTTGCTGAGTAGTGAGGCTGCCACCTCAGCGCTGTAGCAGGAGGAAATGAGTAAAGACTTTGCCTGTACTTACTAAATGAACTAGCCAGGGATCAGATTCCTTACTCAATGTATGTTACATGCTCCGAACAGATGCCAGATACCGAAATTCCCCATGCACAGTGATTTGTATGCTGTAGGAAAGTGTTTAATTCTTTGCTCCCTAAATAATGATGGTAGGGAAAATACTTTTGTAAATATCCCTCCCAAATCCATTATAGGGACCTTAAATGTAACAGATTATATGAAGGTACACCTATAAATCTTATGGACATCTTATACACCCTCAAATCTTCTTCTGCCTCGTGGCCTTCCATATGTGGAAATTTCGAGGACTCGTCAGCTCCCTGCCTCTGGGTGTGTGCTGGCTCAGCTGCTGCACCTGAATTGCTTTTGGGAAGGACATTCTGTGGGACTGTAGCCACAGGGCATTACCTGAGGACATGGGTGAGACCTGGGTACAGATGTTCAGGTGGAGGGGAGCATCTAAAAGAAGAAAATATATAGTATGAACATACAGGTTCTTCACCACTATTCTGTACCTACAGTGCAGCTGTAGGTAACAACCCTGTCAGGACAGGCTCTTACTGCAATGCCCCAAACACATACTGGAGTCAAGAACAGCAAAATAGGGTGAAACCAAAGCACTTAATTAATTTTGATCTCAAATTCTATATTCTAGTTGTTCTTAGACTATTCCTATACAGAATTCCAGTTCTGTATCAAAATGAATTGTTGATCTGAAGTTTTATTCCACATGGCCTTCATATTGTGTTGGAAAGATTCAGTCTTGGTTAAAAGCTGATTAGAGCATAATTTTTTAAAAAAGTCACATTTTCCTGTTATTTATGAAGCTCTTGTCTAACATTTTGGTGTGAGGTCTGTGGTTTTTAGTCTAGAGCATCCAAGTGCAGAAACTTTATTTGTCTCCTAGGTGATTATAGCTAGCTTGGATGAACACATAAATCAAACTACTTTCTGAATATTTTTATTTTCTTTAAAAAGCAAGAATGCATAGGACTATAGTGAACTTAAAAATTCCAGGGGTCATGGAGTATTTGAACACAGCAGGGCCCAATCCATAGACAGCAAGCACCAGGGAGACATGAGGCCAGGTAAATTACCCCTGGACACAAGAAGTAAAATCTTCACCACAAGGGTGCTGAAGCTTTGCAACAGCACCCGAGAGAACTTATGGAGATGCTTTTAGAAATTTTCCAAACCTGACTGGAGCAATAAGATCCCACTTGGGTGCTGCATTTGCGTTGAGTGTGGGGGAATAGAGCAGATCACTGCAGATCCCTTTCAACCAACTCTGTTTTACCATTCCACCCTCTGAGTGGAAAGCTGAACATAGATCCATGCAACTTGAATAATTATTTATTTATATTATTATTTGATATTTATTCCAAACCTGTTTAGACAGAGTCCTGAGCAGCCTTCTCTGGGTGACCCTGTTTTGAGCAGATGGTCTCCAGAGATGCCTTCCCACATCAGCTAGCCTGTGAATCTGTGAAATTACATGAAAGCTGAGGAGAATACTCCAGGTGAATGGATTGCACTCAGTTCAATCTGTTTGAAAAGAAAGGCTGAAGGGTGGCTTTGTTACAGTGGTCAAGTGCCTCCATGGAAAGAGACAACAGGCACTAAAAGAGCTCTTCAGGAGGAAAAGAATGTAAGCATCAGAAATGGAAGCAAGATCATTCAAGTGACAAAACATAAAATCAGTGTTTCAGTGATGGCAGATTAACCAGCACTTGATATGTCTTTCACTGTCCTCCCAGGAAGCCTGGTTTAGCCAAACATGAACAACCTTTTTGTTAAATGCAAGGTATTCATTCCAAGAGCAGATATAACCAGGTAAACTTAATAGAGCAGGACTCACAGGAGGCTTGCTTGGATGATACAACAGTAATTATTGAAGGATCTGTGTTTGATAGCTGAAGAGAATAAAATGAAATACAGAAAAAGGTTTAGTTCAGGCAGTTGCAGATTTGTGGGGTCTATTAAAGCTTCAACAACAAATTTTTTTCCTCCTGGGTGTTCTTAATGGTTGCCAAACTGCCTGTTGACATTATATCTCTTTTCATTGTGGTCTGATTTACAAGCAAACTGAGGTATATTTGAAGTAATGAAAATAAAAGTGTTTCAGCATCTGCTTGTGGGTGGGTACTGGAGCATAACCCTGTGATGCAAAGGACAGTATTCCCAGTGCTGGGAATAGCACCAGTGTTTTGCAACTGATAGAGTCTTTCCTTGTATAATCAAAAATCTGTCCCACACCTGGAAAAAATTCCCACGAGGCTGTACACCATTTCCAAGTGGGTATAATACATTTTATCAGAAAAAAACAAAAAAAAAAGCTTTATGGATGGAGTATATCTGTCAACATAAATATTAACATGGTGTTGCTTGGCTTCACGTGAGCATATTATTGTGAGACACTGAAGATATTATCTGAAATCTTGAGATATACTGAGACCACAGTGGAACCAATGAAGGTCAGTGGGACTGAACAACATTGGTTCCTTGTGTAAACAGAGGTTTGGGGACAGAATAAGTCAGACTCCCTTACAGACTACGTCCTCTTTCCTGGCACAATTTGAATAAAAGATAAGCATGAGGTTTTTTTTTAAGTAGGGCTCCTTGACCTTTCATTTGAGCACTGACAGAGGAAAGGGAAATAGGAAGATTCCTACCACACTGCTTTCTCCCTGAGGTAGGAGGATGCTCATGACAAAAGAAGTATTGAAGCCACCGTCCTTGCACCCCATGGGACAGAGTGAAACCATCATCCCCACTCCAGAAGTTCTGGTTGTTTCCCAAACCCAGGGGTGGTGGTGACACTTTCCCTCCCATACACCAATGAGCCAGTTCCTGAATTCATCCTGCTGCATTGAGCACAGCACCCCAGGGGTGGAGACATGCTCCAGAGCACACTTCAGCCAGCCTGACTGACTTTTCTGTGAGAGCAATGAAGAGAGGGAGGGAAGCCCCCCTGCTGTCAGGGTACAAGTGTCTGCCAGATGTCAGCTGTTTCAGAGGGTCACTGAATGAAGCCAGTGCTCTTCCCTAGAAATTATCACCTGGCTCAGCAATCACTCCTCATAGCCAGCTGTAGTAGCCAAGAGTCCCTGTTTGCTCAACTAGTCCTAAAACAGCAGGAGTCCTTCCCTTTCTCTTAATGATTTTCCCATCTCTACCAATTCAGTCTTTTGGAAGGTTAGTGTGGAGAAACTGCCTCTGGTTCCTCTGTCTTTGTCTCTATATCTCTTTAAGGCTATTTCAGGGCTGTGGAAGTGACAATCTAGAAAATGAAAACTGGGCTGAACACAAAAATGTCCCAACTTCTCAATTTCATTAAATTCAGGTATTGTATTAGAAAAGGCAATTAATTCTGTGCCTTTTCAGCATAACTGAAGTTTTTAGAGTGAAATTTTATAGCCTGAAAAATAATGGCACTTACCTTATCCAGCTCTCCTACATGAAACTTCTCTAGTTGAAATTTTCTCTGGGGCTAAACCATCTAACAGACGTACTTTTGCTAAAATAACATTTGGATCCTTAGGGCTTTCCTTTTTGCAGAATTTTTATGTAAATTCATGAGTAGAGATGACTTCAACTAAGGCTCAGGACCTCTACAAGCGGATCTCAGAGTGCAAGTTCAGGCAAGTTCAGGCAGAGGGTCTGTCTTGTTACAAAGGGTGGAGCAGCTTGCTCCTGCTGCTCTCATGATGTTCAGTGATGTGCCCTGCCCAGCCATGCTTCAAACAGATGCTTAGCAAACTTTTGTTCTGGCTCAGATGAATGCTATTGAGTTGTGAGCACTGGGAGGAATAGTAAAGATCTTTTAAAAGAGGAAACAAACAAAGAAAAAAAAGCTCCAAGGTCCTGGAAAACTGTAGAAATGTATAATTAAAGGGAAACTGGGCCTGGAGAATGGCTGTTAGCTGCAGAGAAAGAATAACTTTTCCATTGTAGAATAAATACAGAGTTCAGGGACCAAGTGCATTTTTTCATTTGGCTGGTATAATCTTGCAATCATTCAATATTCACATCTGTTGATCAGGAGAGTCCTGCTCACAGAAAGGCTGAAGAATTGACAGCAGTACATGTTTCATCAAATTAAATAAAGGAAAAAGACCCTGTACTGATGAATGACTTTTCATTCAATTCTTTACCCTCAATCCTTCTCTGATAATGCTCAACTCTGTGAAGTAAAATGGAAGGAAACACAATGGTTAAATGTGCCATTGTGGAGCTTCATACCTCTAATATATCAGGGAACAACAAAGGAAGTCAATTGTCATTGCAAGATGTTTCAAAAAGGCATGGATTCATACAGGGCTTCATAACACAGTTAATAACATTTAGCTAAATGGAGTCAGTCGTGCAGGGTACTGCAAAATGTAGTTATATTGGATACCCAATATAAACCAGAGAATTAATATAAATTTTAGGATGTCATTAGGATTTAGGTTGAACATTAACTAGCCAAATATGGCTCACTTACAAATCTACCACTGTTTAATGTCCCTGATAGCAAGTTATGATTCTGATATTATCACAGATGAAATTCTGTTTAGTATCAAATTTTGTTCTAAAGTGGGAAGGCAAGAAATGTAGTTAAAATGTATCTATTCCTGAGATTTTTTAAATGGCAGCTGTAATATAAACTTGTGCAGAATTAAATATTTAGTCCATGTTAAGAATAATTTTATATATTCTGTTAAAAATCGTTACTGAGATTAACTGTGAAAAACCCCTACAAACCCCTACAGTGACCCCAAAAAATCCTTAAACCCAAAAAACCAGTGTTCTTTATCTTCTAATACTCCTTGGAATATATTTGTTGAGCCTGGGTTCTCATTTTAATAGACGCAAGAGAAGGACAAAGGCTATTGCTAAACATTTATTAAAATGCTCTTCACGTTTCAGATGAGAACTGACCAAGTGTTTTGCATTAAACATCTTCCTCCTCACATATCTTGTGTAAACCCTGTTCTTTCACTGTGCCCACAAGGGTCTCTTACATATGCTGAATAGAGTTTGACTCACCCTTACAGCAACTTAAAATCAGTGAGGCTGTTTGAAGAGAAAGGTACTACTCTGTGTGAATAGGAATACAAGAAGGAGGACATTAAAGCAGAGACAGTGGAAATATGGTGTTGTTTCTATTATATACATATATATTTGTGTATTTCCTTTGCTGGTCCTTTCACAGATTGCATGAATTCTGGTGCTTAGCTACAGAATTTAAAGCTGAATATTACATTCATATTCTTCATTATTCTAACACAACTAAAGGTAATTTTTTGTTGGAAACTATAAATGGTTATGATGCTATAAAGAGTCTGAGCAAGTAAATACTGAACAAATAGGAAACTCAATTCACATGCAAGTCCATAGCACATAGCTCACCCACATGGCTACTTGTGGTTTTGCATGTTTTCAGCTGCCCCAGAATGTGCACTGCTGAACAGTCTTTGAATATTTTCTGCACTGATTTTCCATTCATTGTTTGGTGCGTGAATCTTTTCTGGCATCATGAAAGCCCTGGTTCCTCTGAAGGCTAAACTTTCTGTTTGATTCTTTTAATTTCTTTGCAGTCATGTTCATTTTGAAGTTTTCAAGCTTATATAGGAAAATTTCTCTTGGGTCTGTGGTGATTTGCTCTTGCTCTCTACAAATACTTGAAAGGAAGGGGTAATGAGATGGGGGAGGTCTCTTATCCCATGTAACAAAAAATAGACAAGAAAAAATGGTTTCAAATTGTGCCAGAGGAGGTTTAAATTGGACATTCAGAAAAATTTCTTCCCTGCTAGGACTGTCAAGCACTGGAATAGGCTCTCCAAGGAAAGTGGTGGAGTTACCATCCCTGAAGGTGTTTAAAGGATGTGCTGGTAGGGGCTTATAGACATGGTTTAGTGATGGACCCGACAGTGCTAGATTAAAGGTAGGACTTGATGATCTTAGAGATCTTTTCCAACCTAAACCATTTTATGATACGATCTTTCTATTTGACGAAATCATTTAATCATCCTTGCATGATACTGAAAAGTCATACAACCATATCACTTCTAGATATTTCAGATGATTCCAAAGCTGGCAGGAAGAATTGATTTTATAACATTTTTGCTTCTTTTCACAACTTCATTGTTCCCTCAATAATGAGAATGCAATGTTTCAATTTTGTATTTCCATGGAAAAACCTAAGCAACCTTAGTGAATGAACATCTGTTCTGAATGCACAGCAGTTAAGTTTGCCTTCAAATTAGGTCATTGCTTAGAAGAAGAGTTTCCTTCATTACCATGCTTAGAAAATTGAAGGGAATTGGTCTCTTCTGCTTCAGCTCCATTATCCAGGAGCTGACTAAAATGTCCTCTTTTTCAGAAGTGTTGAGCTCTTTCAGATTCCAGTGTTGAAGGGTGACAGGTGCTTAACAACAATGAGAGCTAAAACCACATCTGCTAAAGAGACTAAATATTGATTTTGAAACTGTAAGCAGGAAGGCTTTGACATTTCAAAGTAATAATACTGGACAGATTTTTTTATGCATTAATGATCTTTCTGAAAGTGGTTTTACCCTTTGGAATGGGGAATGGCATCATTGAGGACTAAATGTGTTGCATAAGCATGTTTAATTGGACTACATACTGTCACTTAGTTCTCCAGGGTTTTTTTCACCCAGGAGCAGTAGGACCAGCTGTTACAGAACTGTCCCAAAATGAATTCTTTTACTCTCTGACCCCCCGAAATGGAGGCTGCATATGAACTGCCTGTGACTGTCCCTGGCCCATTTTAGCTCTAAAGTTCTTCCAGAGAGTCTTTTGGAGAGGGCCAAAGCCATCTGACATGGCCCAAACAGCACTGGAATAATTTAATAGTGCAAATTTACAGTGCAGACAATTAATTTCTACTGCTGAGCCTTCTGTGAAACTCTTTAACTTACAAATATAGACATAGCTGTAGTGCCCAGACATGCCATCACTGACTTCATTGGTGCAATTTGTGCCATAATTGCACGCAAGCCTCTGAAAAAGGTTTTTGTGTTGTGGGATATGGAGTCCACACCACAGGGTACTTTACAGCTGAGGAACTGAGATATGGGAGAAATAAAGCATGGACTCCTACACACAGCTATTTTAAGCTTTAACTGAGAAAACAATTTTCAGATTGCCTCTGTATTAGATAAAGCTATAGAAGAGTCCAGGGGAGAGTTTATACATACCAAGGCAGAGATGTTGGTAGAGGGAGACTGAAGTCCACTTAGGCTGTGGCTGGGTTGCACTGTGAGTTTTTCCATTAAAGAGATGGGACAGAGCTCTGGCTTAGTTGCTACAGGCACATCACTGCTGTGTGAGACAGCAGCTAGGCTGGAATAACTTGCAAAAAGTTACATGCTAAGTCAGTGTCAAGCCTGGCACAAAAGGAAGTTTTTTCAGCCCTAGGCAAGATAAGGTTGGTCATATGATGTTGAGATAGACACAAAGGATCACACAAAGGATGCTGAGACAGACTTAAATATTTAAAGTTTTATTCATGGAGTCTGTAGCTGATGGCACACACCCACTCTAAAGTTACTGTTGGGAAAAATACAAAGGAGAGAAAAAAAGAGAACAGGGAAAACAGAAGCTTTCACTCGTGGATGGCCAAAAAGAGGTGCAGCAGAATCTCCAATGAAGGTATCTTCTGGTGATCCTCTCCAGGTGATGCTAATGATGATGATTTTCCTCCATGTTTTTCCATAGTGACCATATGCCTTTCATTGTGACCCGTTCAAATTTCCTTCTGGATATTCCTGCTTAAAACAGTTTGCTCTGAGTGAGCCCAAGTGTTTCACAGTGAGCTTGGGTATGTAAGTCCAACTGGAGGTTCAAGTCTCTGTTAGCCATGCTAGCTATGTTATTGACTAATTTATGCTTTTCCTTTAATGTAAACTCAAGCTATAAAAGAAAGGGTGGGGAAGAGCGAGGGGAAGGAAGGAGTCATTCTTACTCTGGTAACAGTTTCTTCCCATGAGAAATCAGAGATAAGAATAATGTCAAGGTTTGCAGGTGCAACACCATATGAATAACAGCATGAAAGCAACAGCAGGTGAAAGGTGAAATTAAAAATAATGAAGCAGCTTTGGTGAAAGTTAACCGACCTGCAAGCAGAAGAAGACAAGATACAGTACTGCAAAGAAAAGGACCTGAGCAATACGAGGTGAAGCCATTCTACAACAGCTTGGTGTCTGCTCTTCTCTCTCCACTTCAGCTGTGTACTCACATCCTGCAGCACCTCTGCAAGAAGCAGGTAGGAACAACAAAGGTCTTTCTGAGAGTTCAGGTGGTCATAACCATGGCACAATAGTCCCATGTGCATCAGCAAGGAATAATTGTCTTCTATTATTAGACAGAAATTCTTAGATTGCTTTATTACATTTAATCCATCTGTCTTCAAGACTTTATACATCTCTCTTCCTCTAAATTTATTAGAAGTTATACATTTCTTATGTTCGCAATCACACAAAATCACAGAATCAATTTCTATAAGAGGTTTGCAACCACAGGTTTATTCTCAGGCCAGCTGTACCACATTTAAAAGTCTGCTCCTGATAAATCTGTGATTGCCTCCACATCCACTTATTTTACACCATCTGAGGATATAGCCCTCTGGCTACAAGCACTAGCTAACTGCTGTTCCAAGCCATAAAATCCATTACAATATTAACTTGGCATGTGTTCTGTACAACAACAATTTTCTGGGACAGTAAACTTTTTGAGGATAGTAAACTCACAATATTTCCCTGGTTGCACTTATATATTTCAGTCTGCTGCCAAGTGCTGCAGATCTTCCTGAGTCTGGCAAAGTTCCACATTTTAACAAAATTGTTGTTGGTGTGTATAATTTCTTTACTTACAATCCACTTGGAAATATTTATTATTATTGGTCAAAGATGTCAAATTCAATAGAAAGAAAATCCCAAATAGACCTTGAGAGTGCCTCTTCTTGCATTTTCAAATGTGAGACTCCAGCTGGTGCTGTGACCACTACAGAAAGCTCAGTGTAAGCCTAGAGGCAGGAAGCTGTGAGGAGAGCAAAGCAGCAGTGAAATGATGGCACTTGTCACTCACACAACAGAGTCCCAGAATGTCTAAGCACAGTGGATTTTAGAGGAATTCAGCCTAAGCAGGTTTGGGGGGCTATGAGAAGCTCCTGTCAGTGAAAGGTGATGTGGGAGACCATGGAAGGGCATTTGACTGTGTACATAACAAATGGCTGCTGAAAGCTGATGCCTTCTGCACAGTGAGATGGCTTTGCTTGCATTTTGTATGAGATGTTGTTCTTTGAAAATACAGGTAATGGGGCAGGCCTGGGGCAGGTTCAGTAAATTTTTGAGTGACAGCTAGTGAAAGAAGCTGTCAGCTATTATAGGAAACCTGTGCTGAGGTGGGGACTGATAAATACTGCTGACCACATCAAATACTGAAGGCTGGTAGCAGTTGACAGAAGCCTCTAATTCCTCCAAACTGAGCTGGACTTGGTCATAATGACAGATACACTAATTAGTCCCCAACACCAAGAATGTACTTGTCAGCCCCCTGGAATGGATGGCAATCATTGTACAGTATGAAAAGGAACAGGTGGGGAAAAGTGTGTGTGCATAGACACCCATCCATGCAGAAATTGTTTGTGACATGTGACAAATACATATAAGATAATGTATTAGAGCATGAAGTATGCAGAAAGGAGAGGTGGTAAATTTGGCTGAGTGCCACACTGGCTGTTGTTGGACAGGGTTTTGCTGCTTTGCTTGTGGCAAGTCTACCTGAACCAAGGAAATGTGAGTGATTGCTTGGGTGCTAAACTGAGTTCATAGCAAAATAGAGCAATAATCATTTCTGGAGAAGGCAAAATCTGAAGAAAAATCATTAAATCACTATGGGTTAAAAAATCTCCTCCTATATTCAGTTATTCTCTGATGATGATCAAAGTGGGGGAGCATAATCGGAGGTGTATAGAGTAAAACTTACTGTTCTAACTTCTGGGAATCTTCAGTATTGTAAAAACATCATCTCTCTCTCTCTATTTCTCTTTTCGTAAAACATCAGTGAACTTCCAAAAGTCCCATGTAGGGATTCTCATGGTGTTCTATATCCTGTGATGCAGAGTCAGGGAGGCACAGATGCAGCTCCTGTTTCATGGCTCTATAAAAGATGGGTAGAAAGAGATGATGTCTGCAGCAAGCATTGTCCTGGGCAGGTACTTGGGGAAAATATAAGGATGAAGTTCTTAGGGCAAGTGAGTCAACAATGAGCTCCATCAGAATTCAGTTTTCAATTCTCCAGCATCTAAATATTTCATGTTATACATAAAACAGTGGTGACTTCAGGGACAGTTGGAATTTGTTTTCTTCTCAAAGAGGTCTTCTGCATAGATTTTTTGACATTTTCTTTGGTTTCTTGTTGAGCAAGGGGACTTTAATTATTAATTCTTTTATCCTTGCCCAGGATTACAAGAAGTAACAGCTTTTTGCCGTTTTCCTGCCTCCAGTCCACCTGAGACACTCGGGCTCTGAATATAAGATCAGCCTTGATTAGATTTCTACAGATATGTGTATTGAGGCAAGCTATATCTCATTCTGCACTCAGGTTCTGCATCTCAATTTTGAGAATATTTATTATTAATATCATTGCTGCGTATCATCTCTTCTGATATTAAGACTGTAAAGTCAGGTAGTATTTGATTTTGAAAAGTCTATTCAAAGTTGTACCACCAATTCAAAAGTTATATTTCCTATAAAAAATAAACTTAACATGCAGCAGAATAGATGAACTGGACTCACCTGTTGATAGATTTTTTTTTGTCATCTGATACCCAGAGTATTGTAGACTCTTGCAGAAAGAATTCGCTCCCAGAATTATTTTGTGAACACTTGAAGGACACGCTTTGTACTTACACATTTCACATTATATCCCTTTGCAAATCACATTAAGAAAAGAATATGAACAAATTGTGAATACAATTCTCTGAAAAGAAGTTGCTCAGGGAAAAATAGTTGGTAACAGATGACTACCAGAAAATGTTACTCTGAGATCCAGAACCTGAATTCCAATTTTGATTTTTTGAGAAATTACATTAAAATTAATAATAGGACTGTATTAACTATGAAAACAGTTAGGCATGGATGAGTTTCATTTCACTACTGGGTTTTTTGTTTGGTTGGTTTTTTTTTTTGTGGGAGGGGAGGGGTGGGACTTCAAGGTTTTTTCCAAAATGAAATCATTATCTACTTAAAGCTGGAACTGCCTCTAGGAAGTCTTAGAAGAGTCTTCATAGAAAGAAAAGGGTACAACCTGGATGTGGCTAACTTCATGTCAAGCCAGTCAACACATACTGATTTAAACCACTGAGGGATCTGATTTGCTTCAGCCCACCATTAGATAAGTGGTTACTATTTCTCACCTTCCATGTCAGTGCCTTCCATGGGAAAATGCCAGGTAGCTCCCTGCAGTCCAGCTTTGGGCAGGGCAGAGTCCATGGCAGCAGCCAGGGCACAGGAAGCATTGAGCTGCTGTGGGTCAGCTCGTTGCACCAGTCTAACTCTTAACTGCGGTTGCAATAATCAGTCAGGGACTTCCATTTTGGACCATGAGAGGAGTCTTACTCAGGGTCAGATTTCTCACTGTGGGAAACCTGTAGCTAGCAGATGGTCAGAAAAAAAATAAACAAAGACAACTTCCTACACATGAAGTTGGTTTTGGTCCCCCAGTACATCTTAGGGAATTCTACTGGATGCCTGCCCCACTCAGTTCCAGGATGCTATTTTGTAGCTGGGCATCAAGTTGTGATTCAAGTATGTCCCTGTTTGCTCCTGATGTACTGGGCCCCTGGGCCTGAAAAGGAGGGTGTTTCCTACTGTGCTGACATTTTAAATTCCATCTTAAGACACAATTTGAGGTCTGGCTGCTGCATATCAAATAATAGCTGCATTTACTATGCAGGAAGTATCTTCATAAGCAGTGAAAATCCTCTCTCATTACAATGTTTTAATTCTTGGCTTGTTTTGACCCCTATACCCTGAGGCTAAGGAAAGGTACTTTTTGATGCCTGTCAGAAGTAGCTGTCTCGTGAGAAAGGTGGATGTTTTCTGCTCAGGATTTTAATTGGGGGGCCAAGCATGTCTTCACAAGGACAAGTCACTTGTGCCCTTGGGGCACCTCTGATGAGTGTAATGCATTTTCTCATAAGTGGAAGCTAAGTAGGCATTTTCATATATATTATCTGCCAGTATAATTAATAGATGCCTGTATTTATGTATCAGAGCTGAGTGGTGATGATAAAAAAGTTGCTTAGTGTTCAATGTGTCAAAATATTAAATAAGACTCAGATACCCTGAGCCCCAAAAGGCTGCAATAAATATTCCCAGCTTTCCACTAGTTCCCCTTCTAGCTGTCATACTCTCCTCTGTTCTGATTAATAGAATCAATCTTCTAAAGTTAAAGATAAGAAATACTTTTAAATGGTGAAGTAGAGCATCTGTAGTGAATGCATATTCTCTTCAGTCCAGAGGAAGCAAGCGCTGCAAGAGACTTTAGAATGGCTTTCAACAGGAGATTTAAGCATGTAAACAGACTTTGTGAAAAATACTTTACCCCATCTCATCTTTCTTTTCCCTTTCTGATTGATATGCACTCATACTTTGTTCAAAACCTATGTCTATTGCCTTTTACATTAATTTTGCACAGCTAATAGCTTTCACAGATACTAGGATGGCAAACCCCATACCTCAGGGGTGTTTTGCATTGTTTTGTTTCCTATCATTTCTCAGTTTTTCCAGCATCTTTGATCACATTGTGAACATGGTCCAAAGGAAGTGCTTTCACTCTCTTTAGCGCAAGAAGAAGGCAGATTCCCTGCAGTCATGGAAGAGTTGTTCACAGAAGGTTAAATTCTGTTGGCAAATCTTCAGGTGTCAGCTAGGTCTCTAAAACAATTAACCACAGCTGGCAGCTGCTGTTCTTTCCATCTTGGACAAGAAGTCTTGTTCCATAAGCCTGTCTGCACAAGCTAATGGTAGATTCAGTTCAGACCATGTCCTGATGTTGCCCTCTGTACCTTTGCCATGGAGTTTCTAGGAAAATCCCTTGTACCTGTGTTCTCAATCAGCCATAACATGTATTGCCATTAGTTAAATGCACAATCTGTGTGAACCATATTAACATCCCCAGATGCTTCTGGCAACAAGGAGCATGAAGGTCTTTAGGCAGTGATCATTAACTCACAAGAGTTTGTGAGTTTATGTGTTGTCAAAAGTGAGGTTTACTGCTTGTGAGGAACCTGACATTACTTTGTTAATTTTTTTTTGGACAAGCTTTAGGAAATCTTCATCTCTCTTAATGTTAGGTGCTATAGAGTAGATATGAGTACAGTTTAAGTTCCAGAGTTTTAATCCTTAGGAAGATATCCAGGTTTGGAAGAACTTGTTTATCAGAATACAGAGAGGGAGTATATGATGATCCCAGGTACATGCTTCTACTTCACAGATACAACCAACTCAGAGGAGTTTCAACTTCTTTACTTCCAGACCTGCTCACAATAAAAAACCACTTTAATAATAGAGGAAAAACTAGTTTGAAGGAAAAACTTGCCTATTAATAAGTCATGAAAAGGAGGAGGGCTGTGGGCCACTTTCATGGGCTGGTTAAAGTGTTGATAATGTTGGCCCACAGGGACACACTAGGGAACACTCAGGGAGCATTGGCATCTGCTTTTCCTCAGACTGAATGTTCTTTCAAGACAATCAAAAGGAAAGGTACTAGTGGTAGAAAGAGCAGAATCACTGAGCAAAAGAATAATGCTGTTGTTAGTCAGAAAAGCTGTCAGAATACTCATGCCTGGGCTCTTGCTCTTAATATTTAAATACCTGAGAGTTTGCTTGCACTGTACCTTGTCAAGCTTTAAGTAAACAAAATCTTCAACAGTCAGGGAAGTTTAGGATGTTCTGTAGCTGCAGCCACTAGGGACACACCACAGACATGAATCCCACACAACTGTGGGATTCTGCCAGGCTGGACTCCAGGATGAGGATGACGGTCAGGCATTGTGAGAAATACAAGCCAGGGCTTGATGTCAGAAAAATCAATGCTATTTTTAAATTGATGGCTGTGGGAAAGATGAGTGATCAAAGTCTAGGCAGTCAGAACAACATGGAAAACAGGAGGGAACTGTGGGTCCAGGCTAAAGCCAGTCTTGTAGTGTAAACCTTGGGTATTGGGTGAAGTGAGGACTCAGGACCCCAACATCAGTGTTCTGAGGAAGCACTCATGGCCGTGTAGATAAAGATGGCTACAAGAGTGAGACACATGCCAAAAGCCATGCTGAGCAGCAGAAAGCACTGAGCTCACACAGCACAGCTCACAGAGCTCTCCTGGCTGGCCTAAGAGCTGGAGTGAGGCCCTGGCTCCTGTTGCAGAACCGAGTTTCCCAGGGCCAGACAGTGGCACTGCTGAATTGCAACACAAAAAACTCTCACCAAATTTGCAAAGATCATTCATGAAAATGTATGTGACCACTCATGACTGAAAACCAGACCCTTTATTTGTGTTTTCAGGTGCCTCGTGAGCAGGGCACTCAGCCATGCCTTAGGAGGGGGGGAGTCTGTCTGAAGCTTATCAAAATTATATCCCTGTAACAGCATTCATTATGAATGTCTGTTCTTTTATTCCATCATTTGAAGTGATCCCTGTGGATCTCTGAACAAAGTAATGTGGAATTACATGGTGGAATTACACCAGCCACAAACACCTTGTAGGACAAGAGTGGTATGACAGTGCTGAATGCTTTGGTACTTGTAAAGAATTTGTTCTAAATCCTTGGAAAAACCAGAAAGAATAATATGTTTCAGGCATTTTTTTTCTTTGGGAATATACTAGAGCAGATTATAAAGTCTTGGAATGAATTCGTTCTTAGAGCACATGATCCTTTGAACATTGATCTCACTGCTCCAAATGAAGATTAATACTTTGTGAACAAGTTAGCAAAAGACAAATGTTGTGGAATTAATAATTTTTTTCTTATGCTGTGCTCAATTCCTATCAGCAATGGGCTGACTTCAAGAATGGCAAACGTGGTCTGAAGGAATGGCATTGCAGTAGATTGGGAAAAACTTGGTGGCTAATCAGCCAGAATAATGATTTGTACTATGAGGAGATAGGGAGACTTTTCTTTTTAAGACCTAAGTGACCTAAATTTCCAACTCCTTTCCTTTATGGTCTCATGATCTGTCAGAGTGGGTACAATATTGCTTACAATCACATATGCCAGCTATGCACATTGTTTAATTGGCCTGAACCAATTTGCTAATTTTAAGGATGATTTGAAAAACTAACACTGATATTCATAGAGTCTATCAATTTGTCTCTTTGGAAGAAGAATCCCTTAATCCCTACTGCTCTAGTCCTTGTTCAAACAGCATTTCCACTGTTTTTGATATAACCTGCCTTCAATGTAAAGTCTTAGGAGAGACTGACTGGAAATTAAATCCAGCAACTTGGGCCATCTAAAAGCAAATTGGGGAAAATCCATTATGCTTGTTTTTCTGAGGAAACATAGCAATTGTTTCACAAAATTTGAATAGAAACATGAAATCTACCTTGAAAGAAGTTCACAGGATTTTCCTGGCTTACAGTAAATATTAAATTATGGCTTGATTTTTTCATATAAAAAAACGTAATGAGAAGTGGCTAGTTTTACAGGACTTATCTTGAAAATTGATAAATATCCTCAGTGCTGGGTAAAGGCAATGGTATGGATGTAAAAGATGGTTACCAAAAGGCATGGAGCTCCTGTTTGTTGATGTTTTAAAGTCACATTGTTTTCAAGCTTGTACCATGACCAGGAATTGTCCTTGGAGAGACACGCCTGAGTTATCTCCTGTCTTATCTCTTTCTTTTCCACAGCAATCTTATTTAACCATGGCTTATGTTTTGAAGCCATATCCCTCAAGCATAGCTAAAGGACAAACTGTCTGAAGAGCCATATAAATAATAAATCCTACTTTTAAATGTCAACTCTAAACAAACATCTTAAAGACCATTTCATTTGTTTTTAAATTATATAGAATAATAGAATTTTGCAGAAAACCAGCCTCTATGACATTTCTTTATATTTCATATTAACATCAAACAAGCAGATTTCCAGGAGTGAAGCTGAACTTTCTATTCTCCCACTTGGTTTCTTCTGGGTATTCAAAACAGCTGTTGCTTCTCCTGAAAACCAGTGGCCTCTCTGAGTCTTAAAAATTCTCCCCTCCCTACAACACTCCCACTTTTTATGCTAAATGAGTTATTGGATTTTAAGCTTAATAATCAAAATTGCTACTTCTAGTTCTATTTTCTGAAATGATTGTCTTAATTTCTCTTTTTTCTTGAGCCTCTTGCTTCACATTACATCCTGCATTATACAATCCACTGACTTATTTATGAATGTTTCTCTCCAGAGCAAAAACCTAATTTGCCTTTTTTATGCACAAAATTTTTATACCCTGGTGTTAGATTTGAAAATTCTCTCATCCATACTGATCTAATAAGTATTTCTGTCTTGTGGAAGCTAAGGATGCTTGCAGTAAATTCTGTTCTGACAAGGGCATCCCCTGGAGGGTCCATAAAATTCCAATGGTTACATTCCCTTTTTATTTAAAGTAAAGCAAAAAAGTTGGCAATAAAACCAGGAAAGAGGAGCATCTATACATCATGTGAGGGCTTATCTTGATGAAACCCAAGCTCAGGGAATAGAGCTTTGTTTTAAATGGAATTATCCTGTCCTCAAACATTTGCTGTATCACAGATATTTACTTCTCTGCTGTACAGTCAGCCCACACACCTTTATTTTGATCTTCAAAATGTGGCAGTTTGGGTCCTTTTCCCCCTTACTTCATGATCAGGACAGACATAGCATTGCTGTTTCTCTCTCAGTCCCAGCAGGCATTCTCAGCTGCTAAGCTAGGCTTGCAGATGTCCTCAGAGACTCTGAGGCTCCACCCTCCCACTGAACCTCTTGTGTATTTTTCTCTGGACTCATGACACCCCACCCACAGCTTGAATGTTTGTACAGCATCTTTCTCACATTTACCACATTCCTTTCTGTTAGTTTTATTTGTTTCTCTTCCTTATCAATATTATTATTTTTCCTTTTCTCACAAGATCTTCTTGGGAGAAACCCATGAGTCCACTCCCATGTGTCTTTGTTCCCTGCTTGCCTTCTGCCCATGAGGCCCATTCCCAACCAGGCAGCATCCCTACTACTGGCACAGCCTTTTGAGAATTGGATTCCCTCTTGTAGGAGCAGACACACTGTTGGAACCACATGCATCTGAGGATTCCTGTTTATTTGTTGTAAAGAATCATGAATACCATCTCCTGCCAGCTGAATATTCCCCAGACTGAAGAAGGACTGCTTGGAGAAGAGTGGTGAACATTTGTTTTCCTCTGGGACAGGATACATCTGTGGTTTTAATCTCTCCAGTTGTTCCCTCAGGGATGAGAAGGGGAGGGACAGGACCATCCTCTGCACACTCCTATCCCCTGGGTGGCTGATGACTGGAGAACAGATGATTTTTATCTTGAGTTGGATTATTTTCATCTTGAGTAGCTTCACTGAATATAGTAGCAGAGCATCAGAGTTATTCTGCTGGCAGGTTGTGCATGTTAGTTGAGGTTTCAAAATGCTGAGAGCAGCTTTCCAGGACAAGAGAAGCCATGGGCTGGCACAGAGGACAGACTCAAGGGAACCACAGAGGACAGACTGAAGGGAACCAAAGCACTTTGCTTGGGGCTGAGATTCAGGTCTTAGGGAAGTTACCTTTCACTCCTCCACTCATGCAAGGAGAAGAAGCTGGCCCTTCTTTCTTTCTGTTTAGCACTACTTATTTGGTTTCAACTGTCTAATGAGGCCTTCTCAAGTGTGTGGTTCCTGGTGACTGATACCATCCTTGGAGACAGGTTGTTAATGGAGGCAGATCCTTGTGCCATATAAACCCATGTAGGTTTCCTGCCTTCAGCACAAGTACAGTGGCCAAGTGCATAAAATCACTGGGAAATGTGAGTCAGTTACCATGAACTCCCTGCAAATTGCCTTTCCTATCTCAAAGTGATTATAAGTTTGAGGACTGGATTAGAGAGTGTAAGAGTGCTTTTGCTCTACTAACTCCCTTAGGGAACAAAAGAATTGAAATGGGTAATGAAGTATTCAGTGAGTTTGCTGTTTGCTCCCTCCTGCCAGTTGTTAATTTCACTGAGAGCCAGCATGCATACTAAGCTTCCCTGACGTCTTCTTACTTATTTTTGTGGGGCTGCATGTCTCGGACAGAGGGGGGCAGGTTCTTTAACCTGGTCTGTTGTTGGGGAATTTGTGGCATTTCAGGTCTGTACCTGTATCTGGGACACAGGAGGATATAAAGGTCCATGTTATATAACAGTTAGAGTCATCCATTTCTTTTTTATCATATCTAAAATTATCTTTTTTTTTTTTCCTCAGATGTTAGCATGTATTCTTGTCTCTGTGACTCACTTGGTCTACTCAGATTAAGATAATGAGATAAAAGAAATATGTGTCATCTTGTTCACAATTATGCAATGACTCTAGTCACTGCAAAACACACCTCGATTGTCAGAAGGTCCTTGAGGAATTACAGCATTGAGGTGTGAAAAAAAAAGGTGAAAACAAGCCATCATCATGTTAAAGACTTCTGTGACTGAGCAGAAACACGTGCATTTTTTCTGCTTTGGGTAGCTAAAAATCATTGCTTTTACTGACAACATAGTGCTCACCATCTTTATTAGCTAACCTATGAAGAGTTGAGTATGCAGGGAAATTCTTTTATGGTTTGTACTTGACTGGGAGCTGTCAGAGCCTTTTCTTTCTGCCTTCCACTCCTGTCAAGTGGGAATAAGTTTTAAGAGCTGAACTGGCTCTTTTGCTCCAGAGTGCCACCGCTCTGGGACACAGGGCTTTGGGCACTGCTGCACTGGGCAGTGACTTGACAAAGCAAAGCAGCAGCAGGTTTTCACAGGCAGCTGAAGCCTTCCCAGAGCTGAGAAGGAGAAAGGTGTTTGATGTGACTGATAGGTGAGAATTTTCATTTGGGTATAGGGGGACTCCATTTCTGTCTTTTCCTGAGGAGATTTTAATGCTCAGTTCTGTGTTCAGTGCTGTATGACTGCACTAGTCAAGCACTGGATTGGGAACATTTGGTAGCTGTCTGTCCCTTCAGTCTCTGTAGAGGCTTTCCCTAAGGTCCCTGGGACAATCTGGCTTCTTGAGCAGACATATGCAAATAATTTGTTGTGATTCTATACACAGCTCCAGAAATTGTCCTGCTGGTCTGTAGCAGACACAAAACCACTGTCTGCTCTAGTTCCTTTGTCAGTAGAAGGGCTTATATGGGTTGCAAAAATCAAACTGTAAAATGTAATGAAATTTGTCATTAAATGAAAATCCAGTTTTGGTGATGGATGTACTTGATGACTGATTAGGGCCTCCCTCTACCTCCAGCATTTTATCACAGGCTTCAAAATGTAGTTACATCTCTTATCTGTTGTAAACCTAGAAAGCTATATGTACTTAGCAATCCTGTGAATTGCTACTGAACTTCAAGCACCTAAATGCAGTATTTGAGTCAGAAGGCTGATCTCCCCAGGCTCCTCACATAGTCAGCAGAGAGAGAAAATGTCCTCCAACAGGCAATTTGTGTGTGCAAGGCGTGTTCCTTCTGCAAATTGTCCTCTGGAGGAATTTCTTCCCTTGTGCTCTTTAGTGGGGTCCTGTGGCTGCCAGCCACCACAGCAGATAGCTTTGTGGGCAGCTTGGAGGCAGGCTGGAAACAAACCTTTGGCAAGGGCTGGGGTAGTATCAAAGGGCAGTTTTGGGGATCTGTCAGGGCTGAAGAGCTCCCCTTCTTTTCTCAGGGAATTAGGCAGATGGGGAGCTCAGAATTTCAGCACACCAAAGAAATATTCTGGACTTTGAGAAAACATGTTCTCTGCAGAAATTCCTATGCAAACCATCCCATCAGCCAGTTTCTGGACTGGTTAGTAAAATTTTGTAGCTCAGTTGATTAGAGCTTGGTGCTAATATCACCAAGGCTGTGGGTCCAGTCCCCATATGGGCCATTCACTGAAGAGTTGGACTCAAAGATCCCTGTGGGTCCCTTCCAACTCAGAGTGTTCTGTGACATTCTGTGATATTTATTTGTAGCACCAGGGTGGGTGCAGGTGGAGCAGCACAGGCACAGCTGCTTACTGTCCTGGGAAGGTAAAACACAGCCATGTGTCCAGAACAGATTGATCTTGCTCCTTTCCTCCCAAAAATGTACATCTTCCCTTAGGTGTCTGGGCCAAGAGGAGAACTTTTGGAGGGGTGATTGTGTCGTGCCTGAGGGAGCTGCTGAGGCTGAACAGGCTTCAGAGGATGTGAAATGAGCGGGGAAGAGGTGACAGGGGGCAGCTGATGTAGACACAACCAAAACCTAGCTAAAAATGGAGAGTGAGAAATCAGGATACAAATGTGATCAGAGAATTTCTTAGTACCAATGGGGACTGATTAGAGTTTGCTTCCAGATGCACTTAACTGGCTGCAACCAAGTGTAGGAGGAGACCACCCACCTGTGAGGGTAGACAGTGAGGGAAAAAGTGGCATAAAATCTTTGACTTCTTTTCCTCATGTACTACAATTTTCTTTTTTTTTTTTTTTTAATTTTGAAAAACTATTTTCCTCAGTTCTATTACCTTTTTTTTTTTTTTTAATAGAAAACCTTTGGGCATTGTGGAATTACATGCTATGAGAAAAAGCTTCAGTTACTCAAATTTCCATGTGACATGGCTTATTGCTTGCAAAGTGTGGAAACCAGTTGGGGGAGGGAGTGAATACCAGGGATGTGTTCATCCAGGCACCACACTGCTTCATAAAAGATTAGTCAGCTGAGTACAATATCTCTAAAAAAATTGTTAGTGCTTTACAATATTCCTGACTCTTCAAAATTTGATTATATTTTGACATCGGGATGACTTTAATTTGCAAGTTTTCATTCTCTATTCTAACTCCAGCCTGTTTGGACAGATGGTCAGTACCTGCAAATGAAAACTAGAGCTAACACAAGTATGAGTGTCACCTCATATCTGCATTTCATAGTGGAAATGGTTTTTTCAAGTCTCAGGTGAAAAATAAGATCCTCATAAATAGGAATTGAAAGAAGTAGGACAAAGAGCAAAAAGAAACAAATGTGATACAGATTTATTCACTGGCTTATACCTAAATTATTCTTATGCTCATAGGTGTGCCAGAAGGGAATCTTTAACTTGGATGTGTTCATGACTCATTTAGAAACAGAATTTGAAGTGCAGAATAACGAAATTCACCCTCCCCCCCCCCAATCCCCTAGAAAAAGGGACATCATATGTTCTAAAGGTTTTCTATATTTTCATCTCAAACACTAAAGTAGTAGGTGCTGTGTGAGTTGATACAGGCAGACACCTGGGACAACCAGAAACTTGTGTCTAGAGCATGGAGTAAATTTATTTCCAATGCCATGTGAATCAGGGGACCCCCAAGGCAACACATGGACAGGAGTACTCAAGTGGAGACACAGGCACCATTAAACCTGGTCCATGACTGGCCTGCTGTTCACACAGCCTTATCAAGAGTCACTCAAGTGCGTTACAGTCCTCCTTGCCAGTCTTCCACTTCTAATCCATTTCTGCCAACACTTGCCATTTTACAGCTAGAGAACTGAGATGCAGAGAGCTCATCTCCATTAAAATCATAGGCATTTTAATGGGGCAGAGTCAGCTCTGGGGCAATTTGCCTCTGAATTTGCAGGGATACAGAACAGAGCTGACTCCTTAGACTGGGTCAGTAAAAAATGCAGATAAAAGACTGGCAGGCAGTGGTTTAGTCACTAAATTATGAAGAGCCTTTGAGTGCTTAGCCATTCTCTTTCCATTCAGGCGGTGATAGGCCTTATTTGAAATTCTTGAGTGAGACAGGCACGTGCAAAACGAAATTAAGAAAATATCTCATTAATACTTTTCCATTTTCTGTGTCATGATGCATCACTTACCAAGGTTTTAGTCATGTTTTCCTTTCTCTATTTTTTCTTGTGTGTTTTTTTGCCCTTGGTGTGGCTGTTCTGTGAGTGACCCCAGTTTGCTTCACTGTGAATGGCTGAAGTGGGCTCAATAATCCCACAGATAGGCAAAGAGACAGAAACTGAAATATCATAAAACTAACAAATTGCTATAGGAACTACAGAAAACAAAGACAGGAAAAAAAGAAGCTTAACACTAATAATAAGCAGTATGTGCCCCCTCTATCATCATCAAATATGACATGATTTTGTACCCTTCTACACAGGTACAGCTGGAGCATGAACTCAGTGGAAATGTAATGCCTCAAATCTTGCTAAAATTCAGTAATAAATCTGTCACAGTAAATCTCCAGAGCTGTTGGAAGTACATGGAATCTGGACTGTCACACAAGAAAAGGTGTATGGTGAGCAGGGTAAGAATAGGAGACCTGGGCTCCTGAGGTAATGAAATCATTACAAACCAAAAATGGGAACTTAGGATCTGGAAGAAATAGTGGAAAGGAAAAAAAATATAAATCTCCCTGTAACAGAATGGCTGTGGCATGAATAAAAATAAATTGTGAAAAAAGTAAATGTGAGTTTGGGGCATGTGAACAGAGGGATTTCAGGTAGAAAGTGCATAAGGATCTGAGCAGCTTGCATGGGGGATACAGTTAAAAGAGTTACCATCAAGAAGAAAGAGCTTTGAAGCCAAAAGTCTTACAAAGAGAGCAACTCTGAGTTCCACAGAAAGGAAGGAGGCATTCATGTCTCCTCACACAATAGATTTTAACTTAATCACTTGAGCATAACCAGGTCTAAGAGAAGATATATTTCTCTCAACAAGTACTGCAGGAGTAAAAGCATGTCCTAGTGAGCTTAGATGTTTCTGTTAAAGGCCAATATTGGCACAAGAACAAATGGGTATAACCTAATTTTCCATGAATTTGGTTTTTGGTTTAGTTAGAACAAGGTTTAAGGTTTTACAACTTTCTTGTAGTAAAGAGAATAAGACACTCTGTCCAGGACAGACTTTGTTTAATTCATGCAAGTTCTATGACTATGTGTGAAAGATTATACCCCGTGGCTGCCTGTGATATGCCAGGGATAGATGATCCAGGAAAGCCACTTTAGTATTTTACTGAACATTTATAAAGCTGTATTGTGCACACTATTACAAGAGACTCCACTGTGCTGCCCTTCTCTGATGAAGACAGTGGAATATGTTAATGGAGCAATTTGGTACTCTGAATCCTACTTTAAACTCTCGTTTCCTGGCAAGGTATTGTACCACTAAGGCACTGATAAGAAGGTAAATATAATTTGAGGCCCTAAATCCCTATTTTGCCAAGGTGCCTAGGCTCAGTTTTGAAGATGTGTGTCCAAGTGATGGTTTGTGTTTCTGTGATGTTTTCTCTCAGGCATGAGGGCATCCCAGTGCTGCTGGGGGGGAAGTCAGAGCCTTTCCTTCCAATGCAGTGTTCAGGGTACCTAACCTGGCTAACTCTTAAACTGAACACCTGAATTCTGAGTTCAGTACTTGACTTCTAAATATGGCATTGTGGAATCTCCCATCACCCATGGGTCCTTATTTCACATCTACTTTTTTTTTTGTAGAAGTCCATTCACTGTGCTTTTTTGGGGATCAAAATGCTGCCCTATGAGAATAAGAAACCTACTTGGATAGGAAGGTTTGTGTTTCAATAACAAGAAATCTAATTCTGGCCTTTGAAGTACAAATCACTTTGACAGGAATGCAGATTTATATGTGAGGTAATGTGAAAATGTTAGAAACTTGGTGAATTACCCCAAGTGATATCCACATTTTATGGAGAAGTTATGGCTTGTTAGGTTAAATGCCTGTGATGGACCATTGTGCCTGTGGCAGGGAGAGGTTTTCAGCCTATGCCTCTCTAATCTCAGCTATAAGGTATAAGGTGATGCTGAGCCACGGGCTTCTTAAGTGGATGATACATATCCATTGAGAAGATGGCCCTTGGCAACTTCTTTTCTCAGTTTAGCTTCCAAACCACTTACAGGATTTTTCTTGTAAACATTTCCCTTTCTAAATAATGGATTCTGGGATAGTGATTGATTGTTCTGGCAAAGTTATGTTCATTGATTGCTAGGAAATGACTTTTCCACTCAGTTACTGCAAAACAACAAAATAATAGCTGTAGTCACAGTATTTTACAGCAGTTTTGTAGATGGTTTACACAGATCTTAACACCTGCCTATCCCTAAATCTACTTCACCCTCTCTGCTGAATTTGCTGCTGGGTTGGTAAGGGCATGGAAAAGATTGGTTAGAAGAGAGAAGATGACAGCCATTTTTTAAAGTATTGCTTGTTGTACCTGTTTTTTCTCCTGTTGTGCTGGTTAATAAAAATTTTGTCAGCACATTTAGTGAGTGTGTCCTGGTTTTGGCCAGAACGGGGTTAGATTTTTACAGTAACTGGGAAGGGGACATGGCCAGATCCTGCTGTTATTTGATACCATCCTATCACTTGCCAGGGTTGTGAGTAAAGGTGTGTCCTCTGGAGAAATCATGGGAGGCTGGGGGGTGAAGGAGATTGTTTTATTTCCATGTAAATAGTTTCTTTGTCTTATATATTTTGTTATTAGTACTGCAGCAGTTACTGTTCCTTTTCTTATCTCAAACATAATTTTCATCCTTGTGCTTCCAAATCTCAACCCCATCTCTGGAGTGGGAAAGGAGGAGGGAGTGAGCAAGTGACATCTGCTGGTGAGAGTCTTGGCAGGGGCACTGAACTGGGGAGTGCTGAGCCATGACAGAGCTTTAGAAAAAAGACAATACTCTGCATTAGTATTGACAGTAAATTCCACAGAGCTGAAAAGGGTGTAATAAAATGCAGTAAGAAATAGGATGCTTTTAAGAAATGTCTCTGTGTTTTAGTATTAGTTTCAGTATGCTTCTGCTTTAAGATAACTGCAATATTAATCTAGCAGAGTTTCTAAATTTTTAATATGACATCTGTGGCACATAGTAGGTTGAATACCAACATCAGAACATGATTTGCTGTAACCTTTTTTAGGATGACCTGAGCCACTCTGGCATTCATATAAAAGCTATACACTATGTCTTTGGGAAAGGCTATCCTTTGATTCTTGCAAAAAACAAGTATTTCAAGAACTATTTTAGAAGAGACACTTTGGAAGAGAGGGTAGAAAAGCCAAGGCAGAATTTCATGGACCACCTTACTTGTGATATCATAAGGGCATCACAACTGTCTTGGTCTTTTATACCCTACAGGATGATGATGGCTGCTCCCATAAAGCAGTGGTGTAAATGTGATGTGGCTGTCATGGCATGGCAGACCTCTCACTACAGCCTTTTCTTGCCAATAACTGTTCATTGAGTGTCAGCAGAACAGGGGCATCCAGGAGAAAAAACCTCATGTGCATAATTGTGTGTATCTTGCATGTGTCTAGGGACTTTCTGAGAGAAGGTTATGGTCCCCATGATTAGGGCCAGAAAGTTCCTCTGAACAACACAGACCCACCTGGCTCTCAGTGTGTGTGTGTAGTAGGGTCTGATTTGGGCTGTTAGGTCTTTGGCAAAATAAACGAAAAAAAGATGACCAGAAGCAGCATCTCTTTAGCAGCTCCAGGTGCCAGACAACTGTTCTGGAGTGCAGCAGAAGCTGTGGCATGAAAGAGTTGCCCATGCACTGTTTGCTTTCCTGCATGAGATTGTGAGGCTCATGAATGCTCAGCAGAGGGGAAAAGCATGTACTCACAACTCAGACAAGCATGAACTCACAACAGGACCAAAGGACAGACTAACAAATCCTGCTCTGGACAGGCAGGAGCAGGTAAAGGGTCTGCTCCAGGGACTGCCCAGTGTGCCAGCAGCATCCCACAGACTGTGAATGGGACATGCCTCACTGTCCAGACCAAGTCTGTATTTGATCACCTTCTGCTTTGGGTGTTGAGAGATTAGCAATTATCACCATTCTCTTGAACTTGAGTATAACCTTGATGCTGGCTTTTCACTGCTGCTCTCAGGTGTCCCTCTGATGTGCATGCTTAGGGGTGATTTGCTGCATCTGAGCAGATGCTGTACTCCCTGTATATCCCTGGCCTCTCTGCATCCTTGAGTGGCAGCTACCCTGTGACTCAAGAAGGTGCCTGAGGAGAGTAGTGAGGAGAAATGGCCACTAGGAAGGAGAACTTAGTTTAAAAAAAAAGTGTCTTGTATCCCGTTAGTTAAAGATTATTCTTTTGAGGATTTTCACTGAGATAGGAATGGGAAGGAGACAGAAGAAATGCTTGGAGAAGGTTCAGAGCTTAAATGGAAAATGAAAGGTTTATGTAAAGGACAAAGTCGCCATCTGCTCATTTTTTTGGAGGAGTTTTGAGGATGCTTTTCTGGATTACATTAGAAGCTAAAAAGTAAATGTCTGGTCTTAACTACACAGGTAAGTTAGGTATCCCATCAATAAGCATACTGACTTTAATAGGCTCGTATTTTCTTTATCTGGTCAAGATGTTCTTAACAAAGAGTGTGAAATAATGAGATAGATGAGGAATGACTGTGTTTAATAGAAGTTTCCCTTTCAAAGGACAAAATGTGTTACCTAGTCAGTTTTTCTACAAAATTAGCAAGATGTTTCCTTTAAGCTTCTCTTTCACAAGCAAAGATTAATCAGTTGAGGTAGTAGATAACAGTCATTGCCCTTGCTCAGATTAATACCATGTCTGTATGCTGGTAGGACAATAAAGGAGGGCTAATTAAGGAGTACAAAACTATTTCCAAGTTCTTAATGTTGAAAGAGGAGTAATAGTCTGAGATAATAATAGAAGGTGGTTAATATTAGTCTCGGCCAACAATTAATCACAAAAAATACTTATTCAGAAATTTTGTTATAGAAATAATTGCTAATATTTATCTTCAAAGAAACAAATTGCATAGGATAACAGAAAAAAATATCTAGACTTTCATGCAGAAGAACCAAGTGTATGGCATTGGGGTTGTACTGGAGTTGGGAAGTGACTGCTGCTGCAGGAAGATGCTGCTCTGCAGATCAGGTGCCAGACTGCTCTTCCAAGCCATGATAATCTCCATGTAGGTAGCGAGGATATTTTTCTATCTTTGAAAATCTGACTAGCCCAGAAAAGCTGTAGTTATGCCATGACATTACCTGGTTTTATAAGAATATATCAAAAGACATAAGAGAATGCAAAAAAAAAGTGTTTGTTTTACACCCCCCCCAGGCCGAGTTTGTTATGTCTGTAATTTCACAAGATGCATAAAAATTCATAAAAATGCAAGATGCCATAAAGTGAGAATAAGTGGCTGTTGCCAGTTTTGCTTGCCATGCAGAGACAGTCCAGCCACCCTAAGTTCCCTCCTTTTGAAGTTTTAAAAGATTATATGCAAAAAGGTGACTATAAAAGGGTATGTATAGCAGCTCAGGTTCAGCTGTTCCAATAAGTTCAGTATTCTTATGTTAGGAAAAAAATTATCTTAATTCAAATCTGAAATAGTTTACTTTCCATTTTACCCTCTGAAGCATAATTTTTCTGTTACATTGAAGAGTCAATGTCTTATTCCCAAATACCTAAAAAAAAGAAAGTATGGGATGGGAAATTATTCCTGGACTAGCAAATTCAGATCTCCATGATCTTTGGGAGCTGTATCATAGATGGACATCCCACAGAGCACATAGAGCATCTGTTTCTGAAAATTGAAGAGGAAGGCAGCAAGAAAGATGAGGACCAGTAATCCTCCCTCAATGACATTTATGTAAAACAAATAAATAGTCTTCAAGATGACCTAGATCCTGTGCTTTAGAAGAAATCCTAGAAAAACAAACTGCCAGACTTATTCAAGTAAAATTTCAATCCTGACAGATTTGCTAGAGTGTTTAACCCTGGGACAAGATCTGCTGAGACACAATCCCTTGTTTCTAGCTGTGATCCATCTCAGCATAATTAATTATACTACTTCTTCTGTTGCCTCAGAAGAAGGCAACACCTCTCTTCCATTCCTGAAAATAATCTGTGCATTGAGACAAAAATAAATCCATTATGTAAATATGGCAGACCCAGATGCAATCAGTAGACAATAACAAAACTTTTTCCATCCCCTTTAGAAATTCCAGTAATTTAGAAATACAAACTTTCTCAGACTCTGATTAAGGGATCTCTTTGGTATTTTTATCACAAAGTTAACCAGGGTGAGGTCCCGAATCACTGTCTTTAAGATTGTTCTCAAACTTCTGTGATTTTTGAAGACCAGCTTCCCAAATGATCCAGGTACTTCCCTCTCATCACCTTCCTGTGTGATTTATAACTTGCTTAATTTCATTTTAGCTTCAAACTTCGGACTTTTTGGCTCTGTATCAAAAACCAATCTGTGCAGGGCCCTGAAAAAATATCTTTCATAAAAGCTGAAGGTCATTCTTTACATGCAGACACTGTTTTAAAAGGAACATTACTATGAATGTCATGTTTTTGTTTAAAAATCTTGCTCTTTTGTTACTAGTAATCCTTTCCAATGAAAATAAAAAAGGGATCTCTAGGGTTTTCTGGTTTTAATAGTCTTCATGTTTTGGAAGTGCTCTGGATGCAGTTGATTTCCCATATTCCTATGTAGTCCATTAAGTTCTGTAAATGCTTCAGCACATTCCTGACTTTACCCATGGGAAGTGGCTACATGGCAGTAAAGGCAACAATTCACATAAACAGAATGCTGTGCAGGATTTTAAGGGCTTGTTTTCCAAGGCGCACATTGCAATGGACTAGGGAATATTTAAAATAAAGAAGTGCAATTACGCATCACAAAGACAATCATAGCTGAGACGTCACTTGAAAAAAATTAAACAGTCATTTTTGAGGGAAAATTGCAAAGATGTTAAAATGTCCCATCTTTCAGTAGTCTATTTGGCTTTTGATTTTTATGTATTCTTTGATTTCTTCAGATCTCTATGGCTATCCTGTAGCTGCAGCTAAAGCAGGCTGGTGACCAAAGCCCAGAAGCCAGTCAGCAGGACAAAGCTGTCTTGGATATCCTAAGGGAGGGTGATTGAAGCTGAGCTGCATGCTGGAAGAGCTCCCTGGTCATGGTACCCCCATATCCATGCCTTGCTTTTCCCTGTGAGATTGTTAGTTGACCTAGATGAAAACCATGCTGTGGACCTGCTAATTCAGCATGCCCAGACCTGTATGTGATGTTTAGGTCTTTAATATAGATATAATTTGTGATTCTCTATCTTTACTTCAGCAGACATACCTCCTCCTGTCTTGTTATACTAATCAGCAACTAGATTTTAAATTCTTAGCCTGCTAATTGAAAATGACAAGGGTTTGTTCTGAGAGAAACATTCTTGAATCTATGACAAGACATTGCTGCCAAGGGTAAAAAAGTGATTACAAATATATACTTGTTTCTTAGCAACCATTGAGAGCTCCCCTTTCTAATTAATACTGTACCGTTCCTTGAAAGACTTATTAGTTCACAGTACTGAAAGGTCAATTAATCTCAGTTAAAAATTGATGGTATGAATAATTTTTTGTGAAATTCTGGCTGTGCCTGTGTTTAATCTTAAAGCAAGGAAGCAAGCTGTTTTGTTTTATCACTTATTTTTATAAAGAGCCTGAAAATACTCAAACACAGGACGTGCATGTGTTGTTCATCTGTGAACAAGAGAGACAAGTTTTCCTTCACTCAGTACCTCAGTTCCCAGTAGCATGAAAAGGAAATAATGAAGGAATGATGAAGGAAATGAAGGCATGATGAAATAATGAAGGAAATAATGAAATAATGAAGGAGTTCCTCTTGCTTTACCTTCACCAATGAACCCCAAATGCAGAAGCAAGAGAAAGCACAAGTCTCTACAAATCCTCCCAGCTTACTGAAGTGTGAAGGCATTTAATTGTCAATACTGAAATGACCTTCCTGTGTATAGACAGAGTGTCCAAGACAAAGCCAAAGCTGTGGAAATTGGGTCAGTGTCTGCTGCATATCTATAAAGACATGACTGAAGGACAGCAGTCCCATCAGTGTTGTGACACATTTATGTTGCTATCATAAGACACCATCTCTAGGGTAACAGCAGTTGATGCTGGGAGATAGTTCTAAGTGTCCTGCTCCTGTGTTAACATGAAAAAGTCCAGTTGGAGAGGAGAAGAGATTGTGAAGAAAATGTTGTGTAGATGTTGATTGTCCAAAAATCTGGATTTTTAACCTGACATAATTTTGGATTGGGTGCTGTTCAGACATGAGATGAATATTGTGTGAGGCCACAGAACAGGACTGCAGCACTTGAGGGCAAAAAACCCCACTGTTCTTCTGTCATCTGGCAAAGACTACATTATTCAGAGCTCCTTGTGTCTTAGAACTGTGGCACAGATGTAAGGATAAAGAGACAGGATAAACACAGAGGTGAGACTAAGATGTTATGTGTTTACAACCTGATCTGAAGTGTTTCCACTCACTCTATTATATGGTGGGAATTAATTACAAAGAGGAGGAAAGAACTTTCTTCCTGTTGCTTTCAGTCAGAGTCAGATCCTGAATTGTTTGAAAAAAATCTCATTTCCCTGCAAAAAATTACTGTGGTCTGAGTTATGACAGTGAGCAGTCTTCAACAGTGCCTGGTGTAGTGCTGTGGTACTTCTTCCATCAGATGTTTTCCCAGCTCCACCAGATGTTGTGCCAGCTCCATCAGATGTTTTCCCTTCTTGGGAGTAAGGATAGGTGTAAACCCCTACTCCAGAGTGCACTCCATGGTGCAGTAGCTCTTTTGGGGATGGCTGTTGTAGAACATTTGATAGAATCACAGAATTGTTGATGCGGTACTTCTTCAGATTGTCTAGTCCAAACCCTCTGCTCAAAGTAGGGTCATATAGAGCTGTGTCTTGACAGGTTCTGAGTATCTCCAAGGATGGAGACTCCAAGGATGGAGACTCTCTGGGCAGCTTTCACCAGGGCTTGCCCATTCTGACAGAATAAAATCTGGCTCATGGCCCACCCTCGGCAGCAGTCCATGCATTCCCCTGATCCCCACATCAAAAAGCCTTCTTCTAGGCACCAAAAAAAAAGTCAATAAAATAATCAAACTCTAAGGTAATGGCTGAAGTTCTTGCTGTGTTCTCAGGGCTGCTCAAGGCACAGGACACACAGCTGGGCAACAATGACTGTCCTGAACTGAGCTAAATATGCTCATTGCCAACACATCAGTGTACTCTCAGCAGCACAGAGCTGTTCTGTGCCCCTGAAAACAGATGCTAGAAGACAAAGAGAATTGGTTTTTTGTAGCTAGGAGGCTGATTGGTAGTGAAATAGATACATAAGAGAAAAATGCCTATTTTCAGTAAAATATGGGGATGTGTGTGTATATATATAATATTTTGTATGTTTATATATGACTATTTATAGAAGAAAAACCTGTTTATGCCTGAAGTTGTGTAGGACTCTGTTTATCTGCCATTACTTGGGTGACCTGGAGGAGTTCTGCTTGTACCAAGGTGGATCCACAGCTAGTAAAATCAATGAGGGTGACAAATGTGGTAAATTATTGTCAGCAATGGGAAAATGAAAATGAGAATGTCAGTGACTGTCGGGCTCAGGGAGCAAGGTGATAAACTACTCCATTCAAACATTGCAGATAAACTGATTTTCATCTCTGGAAAAGAGAAGCAAAACAAATACTATAGAAATATTTAAATTTCAGGGAACTTACTGTGTGATATTTTATCTAAATCTTCCTGAAGTCTCATAGAATTGAAACCTATATTGTGCTAATAAGATACTGAAGAGCTGATGAATTTTTTCATTAGGGATAGATATATTCTTTTTTTACTCAGCTTGAATGGCAGAAATTTATGCTCTAGGAGAAACAGGCTTTTTAAACTCAATTTCCACAGTATCCTCTCATTATATATATATATATATATCACTTGATACATAAAATCTCTACACTCATGAATATTCCTAATATTTGATTACAATCTTGACATATCTATGTATACCTTTTTATTGCCGTTGCTAAATAAACCTTCAGAATATCTAAAATTAAGTTAAGCACAAGATACCAAGACTTCTTAGTCCTGCAGAAGCATAAAGATAGGAAAAATATCCCAATTCCAGATATGTGAATATCTGATATCTAAATCTGTCATACTGCAAAGACACAGGAGCAGAAGGAAATCCAGAGTAACTTGATATCATGGTGGCTATCAAGGGCAAGAATATACTATTAATGGAATTGATGGATTATGCATACAATATTCTACAATCTCTGTTGTGATCAGTTCTTTTTTTTTTTTTCCTTCACACATTTTCCATAATGAACAATAATTTGGAACTTAACAGTCTTGAACTCCTACAGCCAGCAGAGCAGTGGGAAGAATAAAATAAGCTATGACAGAATGCTGAGTCCTGGGAAGTCTGTGGAGGACTGAGACTCAAAGAAACCAAGCAAACCCCAAAAGGAACTGTGTATTAAGACCAGCAGTGAAAAGGAACATAAATGCACTTCTTGGTCTCACTTACATGAATTACTTTTTCATTGTAAGAGGATATGGTACTGTTGGTATCCCAATGTACAGCCAGAATGGTATTCAAAAAGCCCAAGCCCCTTTTTCTCTGTAGTGTTATATGAACACTCTCAAAAAGTTATGTTCCTTTCTGGATATCTCTTTTCTTTCTCCCTCCATTATAGTCAAGTTCAGGGAGAATAACTGAGCTAGTGATTTAATTAGGCAAAAATCCTGTTTTAAGTTACTTGCAACTGGAGGTGTTAATCCTACACTAAAAAAATAAATATGATTTAACTTCATCTGTGCATTGGAGGAGTCCATGCAATATAATATACAAACCCTGTGAAACAGCAGCAATTAACCTGCACCTCACAATGCCACACAGAAAAGCCTGTTCTGCCTTAGCCACAAGAAATTCTGTAAGCAGCCAAAATGGAGAGTCAGCTGTTAGGAATTAGTAAGGAAAGAACAGAATGGGTAGCTATGGATGTTGTTATGTCTCTACTTGGGCCATGGTCAGTTGAAATTTTAGCAATTCTATTTCCTCCACCTTAAAAGGCTGTAGCAGAACTGAAAAATGCTTAGGAAAAGGTTACAGGTATTTAAAGTTAAAAATTTTCTTCCATATTTTGAACAGATAAATAGGCAGGAGCTCTTTAAACACATAGATAAGAGTGGGAATTGGTGGAGGTCTGTAGAATCATCAATAACATTGAAAAGAATTTCATTATCACCATATCTAGAACAAAATTGTCTTTTATCAACTTATCCTGAGCTATAGTTGTGAGTATGCATGCAGAGCTGATGCTGTTTCACTCCAGATTGATGGCTGCAGTTTCTGATGGTCCTCAAAGCTCTCTGATGTGGGAAGCCAGAACTGAAGTGGGCTGTGTTTCCTGGTTTTTCTCATCCATTCTTGAAATTTTAGGTATTTCTGCCTGATGCCCAAAACAAAAAGGGAGATATTCTCATCTTGATATTTGGTTTTGGGATCGGGTTTTGCAGGGGTTTTGCTTATTGTACAGGAATTCCAGTTCTATCAGATACCCTTCCTGCCCACTGTACATCCTTAGTTCTCCTCTTGCAGACTTTAGTACTTGCACATGTTTTTTTGTGCATCCCATTGTTGAAGCCATATCTCAAGTCACCATTGGTTTTTTGCAGTTATGGCTATTATTTAAATTTTAACTTGCCTTATTATACACTGCTATGTGACAATATGCTTTGTTGAGGATGGTGATGGTATTTTAGTGTGCTTAGGTATGGGTTTAAGGCAAGAAAGCATTAATTATACCTGAGTGCATCTGTCCTATGGCTCCAAGAGACCTCTGCTTCAGCTCAGGTTAACTGCAATAGCAAATTCATAACGAAGAAAAGCATGCAATTTTTCTTAAAACTTGTCAACCACCTTGCCATGAGATTAGAGCTAAAACTGTGTAATTAAAAAGAGTAGACTAATACATAGACCAGAAATTTATCAAACTATATTGAACATAGAGACATGACTTTTGGGATTTATTGCGAGAAATAGGTACCTTAAAATACATGACACATCTGCCTGGAGCTAAAAGATATGCCACAGGATCTGTGGAAGAGTGGTGACCTCCTGAAGAAACAGCTGGTTGCCAAGAACACACATAAGGATCTGAAGTAGCAGCAGGCACTCTTATTTAGGAACCTGATTGCCATCCCAGTACGTCTCAAAAAAATCTCAGAAATTGTTGGAGGCCATGTACCTGTAAGAGTGTCAGAGAGATGAACCTTCAGCCTAATTCAGTCCTGCCATTTTTGTGTAATGTCAACCTTGACAGGGAAGGAACAAGCAAGATCTTTGGGGAATGGGCTGAGGTTAGTCTGAAGTGACATTAGCATTACAGCTGTGTGTAGTCTCAATTCAGGAAAAATCAGTAGGGGAAATATGGGGAAGAAGGTGGCTGAGGGAAAGATATATGTGATTAGAAACTGAAATATGTTTTGACTGATATTGACTTACTTATTTTTGACTTATTATTTATGACTGCCAGGTTGCAGACCTAGGGGATGCACTGTAAATCAGAAATGGGAAGGCTGAGACAGTCAGCCACAGCTCAGCCTATGGTCCTGGGCAGCAGGATGGCTGAGCTGACACAACGTGTCCCTTGTCACTGCGCCTCAAAAGAAGGAACTGTGTAGTGTAAGAGGGTGCTAGGCTTGTGGAGAGGGAACAGTCCAGGTAATGAAGAAATGGCCCTGGATGGATCTTACACCAGTTTAAACGCAGTCTATTCACCTTCAAACCACACCAGTAAATGGAATCTGGAACTTTTCCATTTTGCCTATGTACGTAGTGTTTGACTGTTTACAGGAAATAAATCAGGCATGAGTATGAAAACTTCTCTTGGTAAAAGTGATGCCCAGGCAAACAAGGCTCTACCATTCCCTTTGGATCTCATCTGGCTTTTGTTCATGTCAGTACTATTACCACTGTGAACTCTGGAAGGACTAGGATTGTAATTTAATTGCTATAATCCAAAATAATATTGAAGTATCATCACATAAATTATACTGTAATTGGAACACCTGTTCTTAAAATTAGATTCTTGTCTGTGTGAGAACAAAGCAGCTAAAATAGGATGCTGATACAATTGTGGAAGGTTTTATGTCCACACAATTAGCAATGATACATATCTTAAGGTCTGTGGTGAAGAGAACTCATGGCAAATCCTTATCCCATCTCAAGGAAAGACAGTGTTTTGGGAAATAGAAGTTGAACTCTATGATCTTGCAGGTCTTTCCCAAATCTAACAGATCTATGATTCCATGAGAAATGTTTCCAAAAAGTCCTTGTTTTCAAATAAATTTACACCACCCTTCAAGGCAAATTAGTGCAAACATCTGTTTGAAGTACAGAGTTCCTGCTCTGTACTTGCTTTGCCTACAAGCTTTGAGGTGAGTTGGCCAGAAAAGGAAACAAGTAATTGTGAAACTTCAGAGAGGGAGACAGAAACAGAATGAAAATCTGTGTATGACCTGACCTGTTCGCTGACATATATTGAATTAGCGGATTAAAGCATCTGTTTGTCTGATCTGGAAGTGATATTCAACGTTCACAATATGCCTTGAGGTCTAAATCAACTTGGCCCTGTCACTCCAAATGCTTAATTCTGATTCAAATTGCTGTTAGTACTTTTAATAGACCCTGATCAGCGAGGCAGCCAAGAGATTTTATACAATGGGGTGGTGGGAGAGCTGGACAAGTGTCTGTAGAAGATAACACCTCTAGGTGCTCCACATGTCTGGTGATGGAGGCTATCACACCAAAGACTGTGTGATTCACAATTTAACTTCTCTAATACTTCAGTGCCACAAAAGAAAGTTGTGTCTTGACCTTTAATGAAACCAGCCAGTAACCTGAATCATACGGTTACTCAGGAGGCACAAAACTGTCTATTCCACTTGGTTAGAATATGAAAACAAGTTTTATTTACAGAGCAGTACCTCTTGACATTTTTAGCATTACTTTTTTTTTTTTCAATAGAAATTCAGGCAAATTTCAGCGTCCTCTTTAAGATTCCTGAAATCATGCAGATCTAATTAGCTATTCACATCCTGAATCAGCTGATATTAGTATGACTGAATATTAGGAGAAAAAATAGGCTGAAATAATAGCAATGAAGGCATAATTTAATGGAGATGAGAATCAGATTCATTGTTCATTGTAGCCATATATGAGTTTCTTACTTTGGAGACAGAATAATCTCCAGATGCGAAGCATGAAATTGTGACAAAATGAAATTACTCATACTTCATCTCTATCTAGTCAATATCTTTTTCCACAGGCTCCCAGGAATTAGAGATAGAAAAGAATATTTATGCCAAACTGTCCACTCAGCAATGTGAGTTTCTCTCTTGTGGACTATTAATAGCTTCTTTATCTGTTGCACTATATTTTTTCTTCTAATTTCATGGGCCTTGATGGATGAGAAATGAGAAGGTGTTCTTCTCTGATTAATTTACCTATGTTCTGCAGTGGTCTGACTTGGGACTCTCAGGACAAGCATGTTTAATGGTCTAATTGGGAAATCTCCACCTGGTATGGCCCTACATAAAAATTTTGTAATTTATTACAAACCATGAGAGTATTTTGTGATCCTGCTTCTCTCATTACATTATTTGTTAGTGACTTATTTGTATAGACATCTATATGCAAAATGATGTCATCAAATGCATCTATCTCCACATGTCAGTATGGGAGGTGGCCTAAGCAGATTGCATCCTGATACTGAAAGTCCTCATGAGCATCTCAAGGAGCTGTGGCCATTCCATTTTACAGCTTCAATGGATTGAGATAGAACAAAAATATGTTTGGAACAGAAAATTTTTGCAGAATACTTTTCCCGCTGAGTAAAAGAATGTAGACAGTTTCCATGTTTCCATGGCAGCATTTAGATTTTAAAACAGGTCTCTATAATCCCAGTGAAAAGGATATAGACTCGTACTGGAAGCCGAGACCTCATCTGATCTTCAACATGGTAAGCACTTCTTTCAAAGACCAGAGTTTTCAACTCTAAAAGAAATTTTAAAAGTGTTTTCTGTCTCCTGCTATGCTATTTTTCTTAAATGCCAGATGTTGAAAGATTCCTGTAGCAGTGGCTAACTTCATTCAAATGACTGCAAATGAGAAAATCGGGAGTGTTTGGGGAGGCTAGGAATGTGTTTCCAAGGAAAAGGAGTCCTTTCTTTAAAAAGACAAGCATTTTTGAGTGCAATAGCAAAAGGGAAGGCAAAAGCTGCTGAAGTGAAGGGTTTCAGACTGAAGAAAAGGGTTTTTTTTGGTCCTTCCTGAAAGCAAGTAGCAAAAGCATCATTGACATAACAGAACTACTTCTCCTCTGACAGCAGCTACAGGCTTTTGCTACAAGTTTCACCTTGGGTCAAGCCAGTGCTGATTGAACTTGCACCACAAAATAAGTGGATGCTGTCACATGGTCTTGTTAAGGGAGAATCCAGCTGGTGTCATACAGCAAGAGCTGGTGTTCATCTGGAGAACAAGGAATAGCTCAACAGCTGCAGTACCCTGAGGTTGTGCTGAGTGTGGAAGAAAGTAAACTGAAGAACCAAGAGAAGGGACTTTTCAGGTTATGTGCTCTTGTGTGAGTGAAGCTGGAGGCCAAGGGGCTGCCATGTCCTGGCTGGGGCAGAACTTTGCAAGGCAAGAGGTCTGGAGTGCAGCTCTAGAGAGCAACCTTCCTGAGGAGGAGTTGTGGGCAGGTAACTGGCTTCCTCTGCCCTTCCTTGTGCAGATGGGGATTTTAGGAGGGCTGAAGTTGCTACCAAATGGTTTTAGGTTGCTAATTTCCACTAATTTTTTTTTCTTTTTTTTTTTTTTTTCCTCCTAAAGTCTCATGTTTAGGTCATTCTTACTCTCCCCAGTTTTGAAAATTACTTGCCCAATATAATCTTCTTAATCTCTGTAAATCCTGATGTACTGTGTGGTTTTGAAGGGAACTGGTTTTACTCCCTGACCTGAGTTCTGATCTCATTTACACTGATCAGGTGTACTTGTTACCATTCTAAGAATACATGCAGAAATATGTGATTTACATGAAAAATTTTGCCTACAGAAATTAATGTTTTCCGTCCATCTTGGTTCATACTCTGTTTCCAAAAGCATTACCTGGTCCAAGGTAAGATTCAGTAAAAATATAGTGTGTCTGGACCATAAAATACAAATTATTTTCTATTTTGTTTGAAGGGAGGAGTAAAGTCTTCACAGAAAAAAAACTATGAGGGAGACTGACAATTTGTTAGACAGATTCACATAGGTGACTTTGAATCTTAAACTTTTCCTGCATTTAAAATTTAGGATTAGAAAGATAAACTTCTTCATTTAGCCTTCCAGAGTCTGTCATTTTACTCTGAGTTCTAGGTGTAAATAATCTCTGACAGAAGCATCAAATTAGCTTCAACATGAAATGCAAAACAGGGAAAGGTTTTTTTTTATCCTGTTATTATAAACCAAAAAAACCTGACTTTATTGAAAGGTTAAAGAAAATCAAAGTAAATTTGTATAAGTATTTGGCTTTAGGAATAAACATGGTGTGATTTTTCTCAGCAGCCTTGTTTGTCACACAAATATAACTGGATTAATCCACAGACTTTATAGCCTAGGAAAGGTTTCACTTGCCAAACTGTATCCTATGTGTTTTTATGAATATTTTAAACAAAAGTTCTCAAGACGTATCATGACACCCCCAAAGTGAATCTGTTGCTATTAAACCATTATTGCACGTCATTCGGTTCTCCATGACTTACTTTTTAAATCAGCAGAGCAATAAAAAAACTTTATGGCAGTTATTTGCCAAACTTATTGATGGTGGTGCCTCAACAGGGATTCTACAGTGTCTTTTAGTTTTCATTATGTGGGTAAGGGAGCAGTAAAATTGCATCTGGAAACTATTTAACTTCGTATTTAAACAGAGGGATGTAGGAAATGGAGGAGACACAGCAGTAAAGGAAGAAACCCAGAAGTAGTAAAGGGGAAAACCAGAAATCACTGCAACTATGCATATTTTGCATTTCAAATGTGCTTTTATTTAAAACAGCAAAAATTTTGGAATACGTTAAATTTTGTAAAAATCAGTGAATTGGTTCCTTCTGAATTATATGTCCCCAAAAGTCATAGTAAAAATGAATAGAAGGGGCAAAGGCTGCTTCTCTTCACAGGAGAATGGACTTTTCCAGCCAATTTTAAAGCCTAGGCAGATCCATATCGAAAATTCACACAAAAATCAACCTGGAAAGTTAGTAACATGCACAACTTCTTCTCTTCATGTAATGAACTGGGGTGAAAAGCCAGAAGACTGGAAGATATGTCTGAATCAGCTAAGGCCAGATGGGAGAAGTCTCCTCATTACTATGCTTCAGTGCAGGAATAGTTGAGTATCATTGCCTTTGAAAACAGACTTGAGAGGAAGACAACAGGCTTCTCTTTGCTTCTACTTTTTTATATTTTCCCTTGAAGAAAATGGTCTTAGGAAAACTCAAGCAGCTTTCAAACTACGTGGTTGTCAGGGACAGCATCTACTAACATGGATTTGTACTCACACACTTGACCAGAGAGGAAATCTGCAATAAACATGCATTTTTGCAGGTGTAAGTTTTATGTGGTTCACCCATTGCAGGAATCTTTTCAGCTGGTTCATGACTAAGGATGATTAAAATGACACACCCAGTGTTGTAGCCATGTAGTTGAAATTAGATCTACAACTAAAAGGATGTAAAATGTCAAATATGAAAGGGAGGACATGAATTGAGAAGATAACTTTGAGAAAGTTCTCCAAAGGAATTGAATCACATGTTTTAATTTTGTTAGCAATAAGAGCACTCTGTGTTTTGCTGAATGAAGATTAAAACTGTGTGTCTTTTCTTCTGTGCTGTGTATGGGTTATGAGGTTTACAGGAAATACTACTAGCCAAGAGCTGGAACAAACTACGATGAGGCAATGAAAGGAAAAGCTCCTCTTATTCCAGTGAAATAACTGTGCAACATAGATGACTTGGGAGCTCTGTTTCTTATTCACATCTGCTATAGTTATATCCTGTACTTCACAAATCTTTCTGGGGGAAGAATTACAAAATCAAATGCCCTCCCCCCCTCCCCTTTTTTTTTTTATTTAGACAAAGACTGTAACATGAAATTCCCAATCAGTTTTTTGGAGATCAGCATAGGCTAGGTGGATTCTCAAAGGAGGGGACACAAAGACTGAAAGCAGATGTAAACACAGAATTAATCAAAATAAATTAAACACTGCAGCAGTCATGGAAACCTGGAAGGTGTTTTGTCACTACATTTTTCCAAAAGCAAGTATTTATAAAAAGACTCCTTGGCAACAGCAAGACAATACTGAAATGTAAGGATAGCTTTTAGAGCCATCAATTATATACATGACATCTAATATGTCATATTAAGGATAAAATATGGACATTTATCCAGAGAAGAGCCTTCTTTTCCCTTTGCATTTTTCTACAGCATTTTTGTTGCAATGCAAAGAGAAGGCAGGTGATGTGTTCCTTTCCAAAAAGAGGAAGTGAATGGAGATGGAGTCTACTTAGAGACTACATATACTTGCAAATCATTTCAATGGGCAAAGAAGAAATTTGCTCCACAAAAATAGACAGCAAAACTAATATAATGATGAGAAAGGGAGAAAATTGTGGCCTTAGGTCAGAATGAACTGTGACAGGGTAATTCTAGAGAAATACTCATCTTTCTGCCTGATCTCCTCTGTCTCAACTCCTTGTCCTGAATATTTTTTAGTTCTGCTGGTGATGTTACATACTAGTTGAGCTCAAACAGCTGAAAACACGTCTGCAGCAATGTAGAACCATAGAATCTGTTTGGGTTTGGATGGGACCTTCAAGGACCACATAGTTCAACTTCCCTGACAGGAGCAGAGACACCTTCAACTACTCAAGACCCAGTCCAACTTGACCTTGAATATTTTCAGGGATGGGATATCCAGCATTCTCTGGATAATGTGCAGTGGCCTCATTATAAAAGACCTCTTCCTCATATCTAATCTAAATTGACCCTCTTTTAGTTTGAAACAATTACGCCATCCTATAGGTGTCAGAAACCACATGTGAGTCTCTAAGGAGTAGGAGCAAAGGTCTATTAGGACTTCAAAGCATCACTAAAGAAGGGTCTAAGGGAGATAACAATCTTTCCTCAGTGCTCTAGGAAGAGTTCTCTCATAGAGCCATAGTCCCATGGCTATGCTGGGACCATGCAGCTGTAAGAGCTTCCACCCATGTGCTGCTGGAAGTGTGTTACACTCACACAAGTTGTTTTTGGATAGATTTGGTTTGTTTTGCAGATGTTGGCTGGGCCATGTACAGAAGTGTTAGAGTCAGAAAGTCTCTTACAGCTTGCAGAGGGTGAATTGCAGTTCCTACCTGTATCTTGCTGAATCCTAGGTCTGAATTTCCTGTGTTCAGGTCCTTTTACCATCATAAGATGTCCTGAATCATGCATGATTGACCTGGCTTTCTGCTCTAGAGCTGAAGAACTCTTCCTCATATTAGCAAAGGTATTTCACTGACCCCTTTTCTTGTTGATCCATGCAGGTTAACTCTCCCGTGTCAGAATCTGGGGAGCAAGGAAATTCACACCATTATCTTCCTAGTGAATCTGCATCTATGTGTTAGCTGGCTGCAGGATTTAGAGCAGCTTTTCTACATTTCTGAGTTGTTTCTATTTTCACAGGGTGTAATTAGTATCACAGTCCAGTGTCTGTGACAACTTGGCTTCATGAAACTGCATGCTCATTAATGCAATTGCCATACTGGGAGATATTCTACACAGCCCATTTCATACTGATGGGTTTCTTTTGATCTCATTTGGTATTAAACACCATTACTTTCTCTCCTCAACAGCTTTTCTCAGTCTTTAAATTCCCTGATGCCCCAAATGTGTTAGCTATACACAGCACTTTAGTGCTGATCTGGAGATGTAAACTCCACTGGAAAAATTGTTTTGCGGTGACATGGGTAATTATACTAACCAGCTAGAACAATTTTTAAAATAATTGTACTATTCTGATGTTTAGTTATTCATGTTCCTGATTTTACAGGTGCTCTGAGAAGAATCTGCCATCAGTTTTTGTTTCTGTGTGTGCTGTGGGATGAGTTCCAGGTAGTTTTAACAAGAATATAGTATTGTCAGGCTATTTAGGATGATGCATAAAATTACCAAACAACCCATGAGAAATTAATTGAACTTAAAAATATAAAAGTTTTTTGCAGCAAGCATTACATTTTCAAGTAAATTCTTCTGAGGTGTCCCTCAGACATGTCAGGTTTGGGTCGGACATCTTCATGACGTGGTCAGAGGTCTCACTCTTAGGATCTTTTCAATTACTCATGTGCATGTTTGGAAATAGCTTGGGAAAATTTAAACTGCTAGGAAACTGCAATTGCTGACTACCTATGTCTCCCATCTTTAGCTAGTCTAAGTGGCCTGTGTGGTTGTTAGATTGTAAGTAGACTAAAAAGATGTAATTCTAACAGAATTTTTGCTTTGATATTCAAGCAATCAATTTTTCTACTTGGGAATAAAATGACATATAAAAACAAAAATAGGGTTTTAAAAAAGAGTTTTAAATGGAAAACATCACATTTCTTCATCTAAAATTGAAGAAACAATTTTTCATTTTTTTAATGCATTTTTTACACCTGAAATCACTTATCAATTGTGAACAAAAGTTCTTTCTCCTTGGAAAGATTATTTCTAATAAAATAAACTTTCCCTGTGTTTTTCTTTCAGTGATCATACACTCAATTATGAGGATGAGACTGTTCTTTGTTTAATCAGCCTCACCACCATCCTATACCGTCGTTTGGCCTCTGAGACATTACAATGACACAAGGACTGTTGATAGAATATTTGAATGGTGTGTCTCATTTGAGGACAAAGCTGGGCATCAGGATAAAGGATCCTAAATATATGAGGGTGCAATGCATACCATGAGGAATCCATCAGAGGGTGGTGAGGCACTGGCACAGGTTGCCCAGAGAAGCTGTGGATGCCCCATCCCTGGCTGGGCAGGTTGAATGGGGCTCTGAGCAACCTGCTCTGGTGAAGGGTATCCCCACCCTAGGCAGGGCTGCTGGAATGAGATGATCTTTAAGGTCCCTTCCAACCCAAACCATTCTAGGCTTCTATGATTCTAAAATTCTATGATTCTATGATCTTCTGCTGGAAAATAAGGTGACCAACCTGTCATGCCTGTCCCTGGCATTAGGGGCTGGCAAGCATTGCCATCGGTGCCTGCGCTATCTGCAGACTGACTTTCTTCTATTCATGATCTTTTGTAAATGCAAATCTTGTCCAATTGTATCTGATTTGGGACTGAATTATTGAAATGTGTTAACTGGGACACTCAGTAAATGACTCAATGATGATGCATATGATGAGCTTTTGGGTGTAAACTTTACAGAATATGCATGCTAATGTGAGATGAGGGCATTTCCTCTACTATCTAGAAGATGTCTAAATACTTCATACACTTGCGAATGCATTTTCTTATTGCTTTTACATTTTTCCTTGAAATCCATTCTGTGTTCTGTGTGTTGAACATAAAACATCAAATACATTTTGAAAGTGAAAATATTTGTTTCAGTTAACAGAAATCATTCACATAGGTTGTTTTTTCCTGTTAAAAGTGGGCTGCTATTTCCTGTTAAAAGTGGGATGCCTTTTGTAATTTGAAGGTTGTATTAGATTTTTAATTATATGTTGCTGTATAATACTACTTAAATAGAACTTGAAAAATAATCCTTGTGTAAAGAATAAGTGAAGTTAATGCACGGTTTCCATTTAATTAGACATTTTCTGCTTTAATAGTTTAATTCCCTGCCTAAATTTCATTTCCATAATCAAGCCATGCTTAGACTGTTGACATACCATTACTTCATCAAATATTCACCACAATCTTTGCTTTCCAAAATTCCCATTACTCTAAAATTAATTGAGAATATTTGACTAATGCTGAAAGACAATGAAGTTGACAAAGTCATTGAGTAAAGTTCAACTGTTGAAACAGCCCTGGTACTGTGAGTTTTACAAACAATGACAGAAAATGTTAAATATACAGTAAGTACAGTGAAAAATATGTATTATTGTTTGCCCTGTAAATGCTTCATTTCTCTCTTTGTTACTCAAACACATTATGTGAAAGGTCTTTCCATTAAAGTTCTTATCAAATGTGTAAGCCAAACATTACTGGAAGTTTGAATACACCAGTGAAGATAAAGGTTTTTAACCAAAATGTTTATGAAGTCTCTCCCCAGATCATTTTCCAATTTTATTAATTGTAAATTAATGAAATTGGAAAATAACCTGGGAAATTATTAATAAATTAATTCCGGACAAAGGAGCAATTCGGGGCAGGAATAAGGTATTTTCCTCAAGTATCTTTCCAGTCTACTGCAGCATGCAGTTTAACTATGCTGACAGCTGTCTCTTTCTGGATACTTGTGTTGTAACTGGAAATTTAGGCAGGGATAAGATATAGGGAGTATTGCTCAACACCCCTAAATTATCATGAAAGGACATGGAAATATGCTTTTACTTAGAAACAGGCAGATGGGCTTTCTGCAAAACTGCCCTAGACTGTAGTCAGATGTGTAAAAGGTGGAGAAGGGGATGGCACTCCCTCTCAAAAATGCTCTAAGGTCACCAGAGGAGAAGGGAACATGGAAGTTACAACTTTATCAGAATTAAGAACCATCTGCATCCAGGATTATGGTCTTCATCTCCTAGTTCCTTGAGCAGACACTTGGCTGTTTCAGAAATCTCTTTTATTGTTTTGTTGTTTGTGTTATGGGCTAACAGTGCCCATGTTTTTGCCTTGAAAAATGGCCATGAAGCTCTTTTAACACAAGTAATAGCAAAGAGACCAATTCAAATATGTGAGAAAATGAAAGTGTTGAGTTTACTAATATGTTGAGGCACTTTACTAATATGTTGCTGTTTTACTGTCTCTGGAGTTTTTCACTACAGTCATCTTCTAGTCATGCAGTCAGAATCAATTTTGTTTCATATTAGGATAATAGAGGGGGAAAAGGTACTCTTTGGGGTAGAGATGTGTTCTGGAGAAACTGTAAAAAGTATTACTGTCTGAAATATAAACCATCCATCTTGTGAACTTTTCTGGGAGCCTTTAAGGAAAAGGTGACAGCATATTTAGCCCAAAAATTCTAATTTCCCATGCCTTTCTTTCTATTTTATTTTAAATTCTGTTTCCAGTCTTCATAATAATCTACTCCCCGTCCTTTCATCCTATAAAAGAAAATTCTTTGACATGAGTTTTTGTCACTCTATCTTTTTGTCTTTCTTTCACAGGCTTTGCTAAAATCATAACATGCTGAGGAAGGATTCTCAGCAAGTAAGTAGTCAGTACCAACACACCCTATATATATATATATATATACACACTCATATATATGCATATATATCAGTATGTGTATACACACATTTACTAAGTAGAAGCATTTATATTTAAATAAATTATATACATTCAAAATGAAATAGGAAAATATACCATAGAGCTCAAGATTGTCCAGAACTATGAAGCATTAAGTATTGAACACAACTTTTATCTCAAAGTTCTTTAATATTTTTAGACACAGACCACACCTTAGGCTTCAGCTGTACAGCACCAAACATTGTCAGGGCTTTGTGAGACTTATTTCTTGAAAAACCCTTAGACAGCTGATTGCCTTGGAATCTGTCTTTCTTCTATACAGCAAGTGACCTCTCTAAGGATGGGATTTTTAGGTACTAATTTTTCCTGTGATGTAACATTTGCAAAATACTCCTTGGGATAGTGCTGCCTTTGAGTGAGTGACACTGTCACATTCCCACTGACAAATTTATAGAGATACATGAATGATAAGGAACAAAAGTATTTCGCTTAAGCCTGAAAATAGATAAAATTAATTGTTGTATTCGTGGGAAGGTTATATAACCTTCTTCCTTTACAAATTCTATGTTAAGCCATGCTTTTCCCCTCCATACGGAAATATCTCACACAAACTAAATATGTGGTGAAACACCCATAATATTTCTAATTATTTTCTCATCCTAGCTATCTGACAGAAGTGAAATGATTTCTTTCAGAGGCAAAGGAGAACTCTGGGCTCCCAGAGAGGACCTGGTGTGCCAGCTCCAAAGGAGACTGCAGCTGCTCCCCTGCTAAGACCTACTGACAACCACATGTCCGATGGGATGTGAAGTTCCATGCCATCTACACTAATAACAGGTCAATTGTTTGTCTGTAAAATTCCTTTGGATACTGTGGAATTCACTCTTGCTGCTTTCTGAGTGTTTTGAGAGGACAAGATTAATGATGCAACATACAGTGTAAAGCAATGGGCTGCCAGGAGAGAGCTTAGTGCATTTCTGTGTGAAAAAGGGCTGTATTTCTCCTTCAGCAGCTGCTCAAAGAGAATCTGATTTCTTTTGCACTGGCAGAAGTCCTAGGCATAACTGCACAATTGCAGCTTCCTGATGCACCTTGGAATTTGAAAATCTCTGGTTCTTGTAGCTCATAGACAGGGTTGAAGTAGAGGTACTAGGGTTCAGCAATAAGAACAGGAAATAAGTGAAGAACAGTAGCCTTGGTGAGATGTTTGGAGCATCAATCTACAAAGGTAGGAGATTGGCTGATACATACCTTCCAAATTTTGGCATTGTACTTGTCTAGTACTTTCCTCTGCAGAGCTAGTGTAAAAAACACCTTGCACGGCTGTCATTCAACAAGCTGAACTTTGCCTCACCAGGAAGCCCTTCATCATGTTCTTTGGACCTTAACCTTATCAGTAGTTGGAAGAATACCTGACTGATTCTTCACTACAAAATTCATTTGTAGGCTAATTGCTGCAATAATCTGTTTTATGAATTAAGATTTTAAAGGTCTCTATGCCAATCATTGATTTATAATTTATATTAGTGACTGATGAAATCCAAACAGTTTTAATATACATTCCAGATTAGGAATCTAGGCAGAATCTGTTTTATGCTTCAACTCACACAGGCATGATGAGAAGAAACGGGTATATTTATTGCAATCCTACTGTTACCTAGTGAAAAATGCATTTCACTTTACTGAGCCCCAAAATGTTGGAGATTATGTTGCTATTGAGAATATTTCCCTACTCTGAAAGCAGATGTACAACCCTCCTTAGTGACAGTTTGTAGAAAGGGGTAATTGGACACCATTCCTTCATTTTGCCTTAAAAGTAAAATGGGCATTGCAAAATGTGCCACCTCAGGGCTACCTCGGAACCACCTGACTGATCACAGAATACTTGCATGCCTTGGGTTGGAAGGAACCTTTAAAGATCCTCCAGTCCAACCCCTCTGCAATGGGCATCTTCAAGTTCACCATCAGTGCTTTTTCATAAATGTCACTTTTTCTTCATAACTGTCCACCCTACATAAACCAAACATTTGTGTTTGCAGTTCAGTGCTCTCAGAACCATCTTCCTCCTGCTTCCTTTATTTCTTTCTTGCTTCTAAACCAAATAGCAGAAACTATTTAGAAAAAAGGAATAACATGTATTTGATAATTTTTTGATATAACAGAGAAACAATAATTTCCACAGGGCTGGTGTTAATATCATTTGATGCAGAAATGCTGGAACTGAGTCAGAGTTAATAGCAGCACAGTGACAGCCAGAGTGACTTGACAAATGACAGCTTTCTCTGACTATCTGTTCTCAGAGGAACTCTCTCTGAAACAAGGATGTTCCTTCTAACTTCCTCCCATCATGAGTGTGGAGGAAATAAACAGTGTAACTTTATATACTTTATACTACAGCTTCCCCCTCCATCTCTCTCTCCACTTGCTTTGCTCCATCCTTCCACATTGCTAAATTATTTCAGCCCAAACCTCTCTTGCATGGCTGCCAGAGACAGCTGCTCGCTCAATCGAAGGAGAAATTTTGAGATTAAAATAATTCCTGTGTTCCTGTGGCAGTGACTTGGAAGTGATGTGGTGCTGCCTTTTCTGACCTTCCCATGATGGATTCATTAGTCTTCCTGAAGGTGCCAGAAGAGCAACAGAATACTTGTCCTTTTTGGCTGTCCCCAGACAGTGTTTCTGAGTACAGTGAAGTCATATCTTTGATAGAAGATATGACCTGAATTTCAACAGCTTATTGCTGTTTCAGAGTATTTAGTCTAAAAAAAAAGACAGAGGTTACCTCAGCCCATATTTAAATTGTGTATGAAAAGCATCTGGAAGAACATATACACTCTTCCTTAAGCAATTGAGATGTGACCTTCAGCCATGGGAGGAACCACAACGTGCTTTGTGTTGTGCAGAGGTCCTCTGGCAGATGTGCAAGGCTGCCAAGGATTTAATTTAGAAGTGAAAGTGTAAGGCTCTGCAAGGAAGGATGAGCTCTTCAGAGCTCCCTGCATGGAGAAGCATCATTGAATAGTTGCTCAGGCAGAGCTTATGAAGCAATCTGTACTGTTATACCAAGGATTTAAGGACACTGTGCTTACATCTACACTGCTACTGAAAGGAAGATAAGAATCAGGAATAAATTGCAGGTGATGTGGATGTTTACAGGTCCAGGGTTTGAGTTTTCCCCATTCTACCCATTTGTCCAACAATATGGGTATCACTTGTGAGAGCCAGTCCACACCCAAAGGCCAACAGAGTGATTAGGGAAGAAACACGTGGGGAGGTCCAGAAAGCAGAGCTAACAAGCTGAGTGAAGAGGGTGGCTGGAAACAGCCTCATAATGGCACAGGCTTGATTCACTCTGTCTTTCCTTCTGGATGTGTTTAATGAACAAATCTAACAGACAGAGATGACAGAAGGAGAATCTGCAGAGAAGTTCCAAATGGAGGCTGAAAGGATGCTAGGATAGAGGCAGCAATGGTGTTTATGTATCAACCATCTCATTGGTCTCATGAAGGGAAGCTTCAGAGGCGAAGCTGGAGGAGCAAATCTGAAGATTCTGCTCACTACAGAGCTCTTTTTTGTGTGTTTGGGTTAGGGTTTTTATAAACTATTTTTGCTTTGACATTTAGGGGAATTTCCCCCCTATTTTCTTTCAAAATGATGGAAGAAGAGAAGCTGTTCTGTTCTCCTGGATGCCTTCCCGTAGCCAGGGCAGTTTCCCAAGGGTTCTTGGCCTAGGGAAGTGCCAAGTAGCTAAGCAAGGGCAGCTGGGAGAACCAGGGATGGGACGCAGTTTCTATTTCCTGAATAAATCTGCAGCCATCAAGACAGCCTCATGCAGGGATTTAAGGCCCTTGCCTTTCCTCTTCTAAGACTGTTCTTTCTATTAACTGAGGTGGAGAGAGGAAGGCAACACAGAAATGTTCAAGACATTTTGTTTTCTCTTCTAGACACACAGCCATGACAATTAATTACTGATAACAGTATTGGGGCCAATGTGGAATCTATTTTTTTCATAATTTTACTATTCATTCCAGTCTCTCCATATGGAGGTCTGTCTATTACATTTTGCAATCTACATTGGGATAAATTATCTCTAAGAGTGCCCATTTTCCTTTATCAGCCATAACAGAGACTCTAGGGACTGGTTCAGCAGGATGGAGATATCAACATGAGCCTCAGATTAATCCTTTTTCTCAAACATTGATTAATCTTTAAGCCTATAGTCCAAAAAATTTGGACTATATACTTATGAAACCCAACCTTTTTTTCACAATCTCTAGCTTGCCTGACAGTTTGTTAGAATGCTCAACCCATGGGTACTTCCAGACTTCCTCTGAACCAGCAAATGTGAACTGAGACCCTCAGATTATGTGTTAAAAAGCAAATGTTTCATTTGATTTCATCTTTAAAGAAAACATACCTTGTCATCAGATGTGACATATTCTTTGAAGCTATCACTTCAGTAATATTAATCTATCAATCTTTTTAAATGAGGCATGCATTGTAAAGAGAAGGATAACTCATTAAATTAAAAGCTACAGCTGGGAGAAATGGACTGGCTTCTAACAAGTAGGTTTGTTCTTTTATCCCATTCATTATAAAAAACTCTCTGTGCAAACATAGATGCTTCTACCTCCACCACAACTATTACCAGTCTTCTTTGTAATGTCTTTTCAATTAATTCCATCCTAATTACTTTTAATTAGGAAATTAGGAATTAGGAAACTTTATTCTAGCTAGTGTTTTTTTCTGAGATAAATCTCTGGGAGGACTGGAATTATCTATGCCCATATGGCCAGAAAACAGTTGTTTGTGGTGTTTTTTTTTAATTGATTGACTATGCAGCTTTTCAAACCCACAGAATTCTTGATATAGTAAGTCAAGCTGCCATAAAATATTAGTCTATACTATTGGAGTTCTACTGATGCAATTCATCATATGCTTAGTTTTAAACTGAGAGGCATGACTCTTTTTAACAGTTATCCCAGAAATAGAAAAGTAATTTTACTTTGGTTACAGTATACACATTAAAATTTTTGTCTTTAAAATGTTAATAGTATAATTACATTTGTACAACCTTTCTACCTTATTTCCCTGAATTGATAAAATTAGTCTGACATGTACAAGGTACAAAGTTGAGACAGAGCAACATCAAAGAATGTCATTAATTTCATTTCCAAGGTTAGTTTTCTTAATACTATCATTAAGACATGCTATTAAATTTTAACTTAACCAAATCTTTATTATATTCACGGTGTAGCGTTTTATATGTTCTCTTTGATAGTAATAAACCAAAGGACTAGTTAAGCCAGTACACTGATCTTTGAAATAAAATCACATGCATGTCCAAGTTTGTGTATGTGTAATGCAAATGCAGGTACAATTTCAAATATTTAGGTAGTGGAACACCTTGACAAGACCTGATGGATTTGCTATTCCTTTTTAAAGGAGGTTATTCAACTTAAGCACTGTCTTTTTCAGTATGCTTTTATGGTTCATCCTAATAGAAATAATAACACTGAATAGCTGGATAGCAATTCACATTTTCAAAGCACTGTGCAAACATTAAGTAATACAGTTACACAACATCTAAATAACTATAATACTGGCTGTCAAGGCAGTGAAGAAGCAGACAAATGCAAAAGACTGCAGGCAGCTCTGGAATGGATTCTGCAGCGAGGAGGGAGGGAGCAAGATCTCTCTCAGTGGAGCAGGGCTCAGCATGCTGTACGCTCCAGGTTTGCATTGTTCTGTTTCAGCCACCTGCAATGCTGTGTTTTAAGTGTTAATTAGCAGGTAGCAGATGCTGGTCCTTTTCCAGTTCTGCCTTGGAAGTGTTTCTCTGCTGTGCATCAAAATACAATGATGCCAATTCCACATTTTCAGTGACTGGTTTTCTATTGAGCATCTGGGCATAATTCTGGGTACTGACATTTTGAAAAGTTTTTTTTTTCTCTAGTCTTTCTCATTTTCTCGTCCTGTTGTAGGGATTTTTTAAAACAAGCTGCTGACAAGAAGGCAGAAAAACTCCCTGTTTTGGTGTCTCAGGTGGTGGCACTGTTACTGTCAACTTTATGTTTTATCTTGTCTATGTCAAGAATATGCTGACAAATTTATTGGAGTGCTGGAAGGATACAATTGGAGACATTTCATTCTTTGCAGCCTTCTGTTAATTTCCTGGTTTAGAAATCAGTGCTGCTGAGGTCTGTTAAACAGTAGCAGATTTTGCAAAACCCTCTGTTCCTTAAGGACCCCAGCTCTAGGCACATTGCCGAGAAGGACAAACATACTTCTTTTGTTCATTATACCCTGAATGGAAAAGAAAATAATCTATTTTCCTGCAACCATGCCTGTACCTGACTCCTCTTTGCCATGTTGGATATATTATACTTCAATAACAAAGCAAAGTGGAGGTCAACTTACAAAGCACTGAACACTATTTAAGTTTAATTCTAAGCTAAGAAGGATGGGTCCAGTTTGGCCTTCAAGGGGAAGGGAAAAATTTTATTTCCAGTGTTAATTTCCATACTTAAAAATACAACTTCCTCTTGTCTTTATGAGCCCTCTCACATTGTAAATGTTCAAAAGTGGCATATGACTATGATTGTGCACACAGTTTATGAATAGATCGCTCCACACACGTTTGAAATAAAGCAGCAGTTGCTGGGAGATGTGCAAGTGTTAGCTGTGAATAGAGTTCTGCAGAACAATTCAGAGCCTGTCAAATTCATAGTCCCTTTCTTGTGAAAAGTAACATATCTTTAAAGATGGTATTCACAATTGTTCTGGTTTTTACCATTTATTTAAAAAAAGGCACCTGAGAACAGGCCAGAACTTGTAGTGCATTGTGATATTGTTTTTCTAATTAGTAAATATCTACTAGCAAAAGTTCTTAACAATGGGTTGGTTTATATTATTCTCCCTGCAAGGTTTTTCTTCTCACTGCAGAACTGAAGAGCTTATCTTTTGAATGCAGTGTTAAATTATATTTATGTGTGCAATTGTAGGAGAGCAACAGGAAAGACAGAAAATTGAACTTAAACTTTCTTTCTGAATATTGACTTCCGATGTCTTGAGAGTAATTCTGTCAGACTCCAGTGATCTGTGATGTTTTCTGAAACATTTTTGTGAAGCCGATCTTCAAATTTTTTTTATCCCTTGATGACTTTACTCTGTTTCCAGAACCTCAACTCCTGCCTTGATGCCTTGCAGCACTGTCCCCACCGTTTGTGTCTCCAAAGTCACATCTGTGCCCTCACACAGTGTGCCTCTTCTGAAACCGGTAATGATGAAGCATTTCTGGGTTTGTTGTTAAAAACCAGCAGATGTCGCAATTTCCCCCCAAAAGAGCAGATTTCTCTCCAGTCTCTTGAAACTGCAGCAACTTCTTAGGTATTTTTGTGCAGTATTCCACACTGCAATAATTCTGTGTGAGGTAAATTATTGTTGAGCAACATGCTCCAACTATCAGCTCTTTTATGTACTCTCACTTTAAAGCTGAATGTATTGATATGAAGATATCCCAATTTTACTCACTGAAATATAAGGGAGACGTTGCTGTGATGCTGAACACCCTAGAACTGTGTTGCTGTCTCAGGTTGCTTATTGTAGAAAGGCATTTTATTAGTTTATTTGCCACAGAATCCATTCAGTCACGTTTGATGCGTGAACTCTCCTTTAGTTGCTGCTCAAATGTCTGTCCAAAATAGTTACATGGATTATGAGATGCTGCACTAAGGGAATTAAGTAAATACTTTTTAATGAAAGCATAACTGATAGATTATGCCTGCTAGTTAAATAAACTAAAATTTGTATTATCTAACTTTAGCTACTTAAAAATTGGATTGTTTGTCTGAAGAAGCTGTTGTGCCTTCTTCTGCAGTTAAGGTGGAAAAGCAAATGTGTATGGGGGCCATGTCATCTCTTCCTAAGACTAGTGCTGGAAAGATGTTCTATGGAGATACTGTATCGCTCTGTCAAGTGTAGAAGGAGCTTAAACTGCTGTTTCAACCTTGATGATTATTTTGAAGATGGTTAGAATTAGGTGTTAATAGGAACATTTGTAAAGCCTATTGTGCTTTACTTTTTTGGTTGCAGCCTGTTTTTAAAAACAATCAATCAGACTGTGGTGCTCTTGATCCCTGTCAGCATCAGCTAAAGAGACAATATTCAGCCTATTGCAGCTATGCAAATACTTGTGGCTCTGTTGGAATAGTACCTAAGCTCCTGCTTAAGCAAAGAACTCGTCCAAATTGAATCCTTATCTATATGCATCCCTAGACTTGCACTAAAGAAAATGAAAAAAAAAAAGCCCAGTGGAGATAAAATTTAGCTTAAAAAATTTCGTAAGTGTTGATTTTTCAGTTTTTGAGGTTAGTTTTACCAGGAAGAGAGTGAGATGCATTTAACATTAGCAGTCTGAGATTCAGACATGTAGGCTGAGCTGGCTGTCTCAGCTCTCCCGGTAATCCGTACAGAGTAAGTGAGGGCTGAACAGGAGTCTGTGCTTGCATGAAAGAAACTGTCATCTCCTTCTCTTACCTGTAAAGACAATTTACAGAAGTATCTTGCCAGCTAATGTGAGGTAGGATAAATCCTATGAAATACAAAAAAAAAAAATTGAAAAAGAGAAAAGAAATAGTTAAAGAAATCTATGTGTTAAAATAAGTATGTGCGTATGCAATATTTTTATAGTCAGAAAGAACTTGTCAGTTTGAGCTTGTAGGGGGAAAGTGCAGATAAAAAGTCAAAATAATAATGAAGATGCATCTTCTACAATAGGCTGAAATAACAAAAAAGGCTTCCAGCCTGTGGGATGCCAGATAATAAGGAGTCAAGAGTGGACATAGGCTGGGATGTCTTGTTCCATATGACACGCTCGTGTTTCTTGCCATTTACATTTCAGGCAGCAATAAAAGGTGGGGGGAGGGTTGCAACTATGTGCTCACTAAAAAAACTTCTGGAATGTTTTCCAATCAATACCCAAAATACTGATATACAAGATGACTGACTTGGAAAAAAAAAAAAAAAAAAAAAAACAACAAAAAAACCCAGTAAAAAAAACAGACCAAAAGAATTTCAGTAATTAGGAGAATTTCCTGTGAAATGTGTAAGGGAATCAGCCTGACCTCAGATGAGAAGAGGCTCCATGCACTGCATGGATGTATGGAAACGTGCAGTTGGCTTTCAAAACTCCCCATGACTGACCTGCTGGAGAGGAAATTGTCACTGTAAGGGGAAAAGGGGTCAAGTAGACAGAGAAGACATGGAGAAGTGACACTACCTGACCCACACTTTCTCCATAGATGCCACCTTGCACTCTACACAGAAGCAGCATGGGGCATGTGAAAACAGCCAACTGCAGCTTCACTTCCTGAAATTGGCCCTGGAATCAAGGCTAAGTGTACTGGGCTTGATGTCTGCCAAGGGCAAATCTTGGGATAAAACCAGCCTTTTGTTATTGCTAAATGAAACTAAATAAAAGAATTTTATCTGTGTGAACCTCACCCAAGAGTCTTAGGGTCTAGAATCAGTTACAGAGAGAGACAGAATAAATGGGAAAGCTTCATAGTGACTTTGATAATGCAGGAAAATTGTCCTAGTTCAAAGTCGAAGGTAAGAAGTTAATTTTTTTTATCCCTCTGACCATAGGGAATCATGCTGCTTAAAACATCTCAGTACTCAAAGTTAAGGAAAAGAAGTGATACCTGGCAAAAGTCATGTTTTCAGCATGGCTGCATGCTAGGACTGCAGCCTTTGGTGTGCCTGAGCACCTCTTTCCCCCTTAGCTGAGCTTGACACTTCTAATTCCTTCCTTTGTCATCGTCAGGAAATTTTGTGTCATGGTCACATCCCTTCTACTTCTGCAGCCTCCCCTCCCCTCCTTTTTTTCATTCCTTATTCTCATTTTAATGACAGGAATTTCAAAGCAGATTGCCTGGACCTGAAGGCTTAGTCACATCAACTGACCCCTAAAGGACTCCCCACCCAGTCAGAGGTAGAGTTGTACCTCTATGGCACCTGGCAGCAGCTGTAAAAACAGATGGAGCTTATTGTCACCATCAGACAGGTGAAAAGTTAAATGAAAAATGAGGCTGATTTATGAAGGCGACTCATCAGGGAAAACTTGGCAGCAGATGGGAAGAGTCCTTACAGTATCTAAACAATGTGTGACAGTGCAGTTTTTATATTCTTGATTCTTGAAAAGAAAGTGAAATTGTACTTTGGAGCCATGGAGAAAAGGAGATTCTAAGAGTTAACTTGGAGTCTCTTTAAGATGTCTGTTGAAGGGCTAAACCCCACTTTTTCTGTTTGGTGTGGTTTCCCCCTCTATTTTAAAAATAACACAATATTTTCTTTTGCTTCTCATCACCGTATAACAGCCTTATGCAATTGCATCCTTTACGAGAGAACTTTATAGTAATGATCTGATTTAAATCCCCCTTTTCCCCTTTTAATTCAAGCCAGGTATTATATTGGGTATGGGTAGTGTGGGACTGCAGTAGTGTCTTCTATGAGGAGCTGCTGGAAGCTTCCCTCTTGTCTGATGCCAGCCAGATCCAGGACAGACCCACCACAGGCCAAGGCTGAGCCCAGCACCAATGGTAGAAGCACCTCTGAGGTAACAGATGTAAGAAGGGGGAAAAACTTCTGGGCAACAGCAGCCAGAGGAGAGGAATGAGAATATATCACAGGACAGCCCTGAAGACTGCAAGGTCAGTACAGAAGGAGGGCCAGGAGGTGCTCCAGGCACCAGAGCTGAGATTCCCCTGCAGCCTATGGAGGTGCAGGGTGGAGAAGGGATCCACCTGCAGCCCCTGGAGCAAGTGGAAACTTAAAGGAGGCTGTGACCCCTTGGGAAGCTTGTGAGACTCACATTGGAGCAGTTTGTTGAGGGCTGTCTCCTGGGGAGGGAGCTGAGGCTGGAGCAGAGGAAGAGTGGGAGGAATCCTCTCCTGAGGAGGGAGGAGCTGCAGAGACAATGTCTGATGGACTGACCACAGCCCCCACTCCCTGTGCTCCTGAGCTGCTGCAGGGGAGGAGGTTTTAGGAAAGACTTTTTAAGATTTAGCTGTTATTTTTGGTTACCTTACTCTGATTTTATTGGCAATAAATTGAGTTAAATCGAGTCTGTTCTGCCCACAATGATTGGTGAGTGACCTCTCCCTGTCCTTATCTCCATCCTCGAGAACTTAGTTTTATTTTTTCCCCCACTGTGCTGAGGAGGGACAGAGTATTGTTGGTGGGCACATGGTATCCAGCCAGGGTCAACACTTCACAGCTGTTTTCAAGAGCCCTTCATTCTGGAAATTGCCTACTCACTAATGAGAACTCTTTTTCTACTTTTTATTAAGTCTTTCTTCCCACTCCCTAGTCCAGGCTGACAGAAACTATTATGTACATTACAGTGTTTTGTTTCTAGAATTATTTTTTCTCCAGCTTTCTGTTATTTTTTTTGTATTAATAATAATTTTTGTCTGCCTCCACAGACAGACAAAGAGGTGGATGAAATTATTTTGAGAGAGATTCCTTTTGGTCAGAAAAATGTTGATTTTTGAAAATCGTCTACTTGTGAGAAAGCAACTTTTGTGGCAGGGTTTTAATGGGTGATAACTCCAACCTTGAGTAGATTTGACTCTAATATCATAGAAAGAACAAGCATTCCACTGCAAAATATTAACCAACCAAGCATATAGCTAGATCCTGGGCCCAAGTTAGTTCTGTAAATAATAATAAAAAAAGCATTCACTTTTTCTCTATAAATCAATTCAGCTTATTTCCCAGAGGCCTCCTGGCTATTCTATTACACAGAGATTTTTCATATCAAATAAATATAAATTTTGCATGCTTATGATGCTCAAAGGTTATAAACAAGACAAGGATTATAGGGAGATGAAATATCTTGTATTAGAGCAGATGGCAAGCTTTAAGGTACATAAACTTTCTTCAGTTCTTTGCACTCCTGAAATGTGCTTGCCTTTTTTTCTAGCTATAACATTTTGCTTAATAAAATATATTGTTTCTGTTGACAAAACTTTCCTTCTGGAAAAACTTTTCTCTTTCTAGTCTGCTGCAGAAAAAGAATATCCAAAAAACCAACAAACTCAAAGCAAAACCAATATCTCAAGCAAATGCTTCTTTTCAAGCAGACTGTCCTGCCTTTAGGAATTTGTGAAGACCTTCATCAAACCTTTTCTGTTCTCAGCAGGAGAGGAGTTCAGAAACATTTCAGTGCTCGCTGTGCCTCTGGACTGATGGTGTTTAAGTTAGATGTGAAATTGGATGAAAGAAGTTCAGTCTTCTTCAAGGCTATCAAAGCATACAATAAATTCATGGCACACACAAGAGAATAGGTACACTCAACACCCAAAGCAGAAATTTTGTTCTCAGTAGCATGTTGCCTTGGAAGCCAGTGGGTTCTAATGGCCAAAGCCATCTTAGAGTTCCCATTTCTCATATTTCCAGCCTGTTACATACAGCTCAAATTGTCAGAATTGTAGATTTCAAACAGAATCAATTCTCAAAGGAATAATTGTTCCATATTTCTTTCTGGGAGAAAACCCACTTTGAGGGCAAGGAAACACAGGGAAGGTTCTAAAGGATTTATAAGGGATAGCACATACCTTCAAGGGTGACCTTGTGGAGAACAAATTGAGGTCTGGGTTCTCAGTGTGCCATATCCTTACTCTAGGTTGCCTCCTAAGGCAACCTGAACACCATTAATTTGTAAGCAGATCCCTGCTGCAGCAAACAGTGCATACAGATCATCAGTAGTAATTGAAGCCTGTGTGAAGCTGGCCACCAGGGAATATCAGCTTTCAAGCTCCTAGCCATACTATCCTGGCATGCATAACCTTTTCTGCAGGCATCTGTTTCTCTGGTTTTGGTGCATGCACCCCAGAATACTGACATGAGCAAAACAGGCAGAAGGTGGATGTGTGCAATCCTTGATCAAACTGTACTGGGAACTGAGAAGGTGGCGCCTTGCCTTTTTGGTTCTGAGATTTTGCTCTTTGAGAGAAATGGAAGAAAGACATTATGGTCTATAGGAAAATATCCCCCAATTTAATAAATGACTGCCTTGCATTAGGTAAGGCATTGTGGCTAGCTGGGATATAGCTAGGTAAGAGCTGTTCATAAACACTGGTATAAGGAGAGCTCAGATAGCCCTCAGTTGAGCAAAAATGTTTGCTGTTTCCTCCCCTCCTCTCCCCGCAGCTATCTAATCAAGAACAGCAATCAAGAGATCTATCTAATCAAGAAGTTTTACCTTTTTGCCTGAGTGGTAGCAGCACTCCAGTGTACAAGTAGCTTTGTAGCTCCATGATTTCCATAACAAATGTCCTGTTTTGGATTTGCATCATTCCTAGTAGATTTATCTACCAATAGTGCCCATGCTCTTGACTTTTTCTGGTCAAAGCAGTGGTTGAAGCAGAAGAAGGTATGAGTGAGGTTGAAATGGGAACTTAACTCATCTTTCTTTGTGGGCTTGTTTATTGGGAAACAATATCCTGCTCTGTTTTTTATTGACACTGCCCTCCAGGAAAACTGCTGCTGTCTCCATCTCTTCTGTCTGCCAGCTGCTGAAGCTCAGCTGAGAAGTAGAGTTTTCTTTGGTTTAAAGTGCTCTGTGATCTGAAAGCAATGCATTCATGGGACTGCTTACCTTCCAGAGGAAAGAAAAAATAGACCATTAAATATCTGATCAAGCAGTGCTGTACATAGTAGACAGCAGATAAGATATAGGTGAAAAAATAGTGTAAGTTTTGTGTTAGAGACTCAACAAAGTCATAAGGAGATGAATTTCAATTTCGCAGTCAATTTTAATCCTGGTGTTTCATGTTGTTTTTTGTGAATATGCCTGTAGACCTTTCAGACTAAGCATTAGGATTAAGGAACAAAATGACAGAAATTTTATTTGATAAAATACGATGAATCTGAAGTTTGCTGGTAAGTGGCAATGGTCATAAAGAAACTACTCTCTATAGCTGATTAATACATACTATACCACCTGGCAAGTCCAGATGGTTTTATGCAATCATCTGTATCCTCCATGAAATTTATGGTCTTGAAAGCATTCAGAGCAGCATCCTGATAAGAGGAAAGGGAATGAACCAGGTACTTTAGATACCAGACACAGACCACAGATTAGGTCTGGTAAAACCTGGGGTGTTTTTGGAACAGATTGCAGATTTCATTGGTAAGACCAAAATGCAGAAGGGATCCTTGCAGAACATCTGCAAGAGTAATTATGCTGCAACTTGGTAAGCACTACTCTGTTGCTTTCATCAGCCTTTTAATCTAGTGGAAGCTGCATGAGAGGATATGGTGCCTCACCAGAGCCAGCCCTGTGAAGAGGAAAATGTCTGAGCCTACCACATGCTGGGGGAATGTACCTATGAAATCCATTTCACTCTTAAGGATTTGGATGCATACTGGGAGACTGGGTCAGGCTTGCAGCTGCAAGAGGAGGTGGTTGTGGAATTTCCTCACGGTGCTTAGTAATAAGGATATGTGATTTTGGTATTTTCCGGCCTCAGAGGATAGGAAGCAGTATCACCAGCAACCTGAACCACAGCCTTGTGCACCAAAGGGAGATTTTTTTCTATCTAGTCTATAAAAAACTATTTAACTTTAGTAGAGTAGTTTGACATTTTATGGGCTAGAGATGCATGAACAAGGCTATTGCCTGGTGGAGAAGTGTCACCTGGGGGTAGGGGTGGGGGGAAGAGAAGTTTTATTTACCAATGTAGCAAATGTGTAATTTATGTCACACAGCTTCTCTCTTTAATGCGCATTTATAGAATCATCAAAGTGAAACAATCTGCTAGAGGGTTTTGGCAAATTCTGCAGGTAAGGTTTATCCCAGGGATAAGAACAGTTGCCTAGAAGGTGAAAATTTCAAATCCTTGAAGACAGACTGGGATAATAACCACGCTCCTTATCTCGGCAAGTTCCCTTACTGCTGAGCTACTAAAAAACGAGGGAGATGACCTTCTCTTTCTGCAGGTTTTTTAGCCCCCCTTCCCCTCAGGGTTTGACTTCAAAGCAAAGGGATGCTTTGAGACTGCACTGCAGAGGGCTGGACTGATTTTCTGAACACAGAGTAGGTGTCTATGACCAAACTGATGCTAATGAAACAGGAAGACTTCTCAACTCCTACTTAATTTTGTGACTTTTGTACTCTAAAATCACTGCACACTTCCCAACCTGATCAGAAAATTTTCTATGTGGCTTGTGTCCTCTCCTAAGCTTAAACAGAGTTTCTCACTCTGGAAGGGTTAGAGATTTACCTAAGCTTACCTAAGCTGCTTTGACCTTTGTCACTCCCTTGCAGCTGGGTCCAGTCATGTTCCTGAGCAAGTGCCAGGCACCTATCAGCAAGCACAAGACCCTCCAGAACTGAAATTCTGATTTAAAAAAATACAGCTGCCATAAGAGGTAAGGACAGACTCTTTCCCCCAAACATTTTACAAATGGCTTGATGGCTGAAGAAATTGCCCATGAGGTGGAAGCCTAGGGGATCATGCAGCCCATCTCAGCTGCAGTCTCCAAGGGCAGCCTAGTGCATAACTGATATTTAGGGAGATGATGTAGCATTTTCTGCTAGCTTGCATCTGGTAGGACAGAACTTCTCATGCTTTCAAGGTATGCTTTTTAAGCTGCATAGCAACATTTAGTATAATGGCAGCATAAACTTGCACAGCATTTTAAAAAGTGAATACCAAACCTTGTAATGAATTGCCTAAGGGGAATTTATACAGGAAAAAAATACAAATAATGCCAACACTTTGGAACTGCACAGTCTGCATTTTAACTAGCATCTAAATTGACAAGGGAATTATTTGTTGTGATTTTTTTCTCCTTTTTGAAATGCAAATTTGAAAAACTAGGCTTTATTCTAACCTCTGCTTTGGATTCCTAGAAATTAGGAAGTAAATTTTTATAGTTTTCCCTAAAGTTTGAGAAGTCCCTGTCTGAAAACAGGGTTTCTTTTGTTGTGACTCTCTTGAGAAAGAAAATCCAATAGTGTAGAAATGTATGTGTGTCCAAAGCACAGAGAGCTGATGTTAGGACTCTACAGGGCAGAGCCAGAAGGAGGCTCCAACACAAGCTAGAACTCCAAAGTGCAGCTTCTTAGAAAGTGGTTCCTGGATGGACTAATTATTTCTCAGATTGTGGATTAGAACTCCTAAAATAAGAAAATGGAGTTAAGCAAGATGTTAAGATAAGGGAGCTGAGATTATGTATCTGTGCTTATAAGGGTAATAAATAAATAGGAAATCTCTGTGCTGTTGTTGAAGCCTCTGAGTACCTGAGAATGCTCTTTTGCCTAAGGCAAGTCACAAGAGGAAAGAAACAATCTGAAAATCTACTTATGTGAAAAGACCTTGACAAGGAAAATCTGTAGAGAGTTTGGGTGTTTGCAGGAAAGGTGCACACCAGGAGCTCTATACTCATTCCACTCTTGCTGAGGTTAGAGACAAATACTTGATAATTTCCTTAAATTAAGTCACGAAACATTCCTTTTCTATTTAACTATGCACCTATGGAAACAGAATGAAGCTGGAAAGAGGTCATAAAATGAAATGAACTGATCTTTTTCTTCAACATGCACCAGGTCTGTACCTAGAGGTCCCTGAGGGAATTTTTGTATGTATCTCACCACTCTACTCTTATTGAATCTATTGCTTTAGTTGTCCCACAGCCCCAGTGAAACCACATATTTCAGACTCTACTATAAACTGTAGTCCTCTATTTAAAAAATAAATTAACACATTTAAAAATAAATTGTTAAAAAAAGGAAATAGCTGACTAAGTGTTTACAAAACTGTTTTGAAAAAGCGCATTAAAGAAAGTGGATGACTTGGAAAAATATTTGGTATGAATATAAGTAATGAGTATGTAATAGTAAATAGTAGTAACAAACCAAATATTTTTATTGTATATATTTATACATAAGAAGCCCTATGCAAACAGTTTTTGAGGTTTTTCCAGTTTCAAAATCTATAAAAATAATCCATGCTTTTTACTGAGGCACTTAGTTTTTACTCTTATACTACATACCTATGCAAAAAGGGCTGTTTTTCAAGCTTTCATGACTGTAGGCAATCCTTTCAGAAATTCTAGGTAAGACTTAAAGGATAAAAAACATATATCTATGTGCATAAATTAAACTATTGCTTGCTTGTTTGTGAAGGCTGGAAATAAAGGTAACAATATCTGATGAAGCTAACTTACCCAGCAGTAAATCCTGTTGACTAATCTCTTCTTTCAAAGATCCAAATAAACAGTCTTCTCAAAATATAAAATTGTTTCAGGAGGTTCCATTAAAATATGTGGGTTGTTGAAAAGAACAACTTTGGGAGCCTCCTCTCATTCTGGTTTCAGGAGTGGTTGAGGCACCAGAAAATTAAGGAAAGTGACACCAGTGACACCCTGGGGCTTCCTTTGTCCCATCCCTGGAACTCTCCCTTGAGGCGTTCTCCAGACTCACAATACAGTCACTTGGGCTCTGTCTCTTGCAGCTTTATTTTGTTCTTTAGCAATATAAGCTGTTTTATTTCCTCTCAATGGGCCTGAACTGATGGCAAAGTCCTTGTGTCCTTGCCTGAACAACTTTCAATCTAAAGGCAGAGTGAACACAGCAGTGGCTATCCGTACCAAACAAAATGTCTGAGAAAACCAGATAATTTGTTGTGTCTGGATAGAATGTGTGTGACTTTCTAAGATGCTCAGGGCCAGGTCATCCTCAGATATAAATCCATTTACCATTAACTTAATTCATTGAACTTGAACCAGTTAACAGCAGATGGAGGTCCAAGCTATTTATACCTTTGCAGTCTTGGCCTCTGTACAAGAGTTATTCCAGCTCTGTGCTGGTAGAGGGTCTTGAGCAGTAGGGTCAGGCCACAGCAGAACCTCTGTGTAGCAGATAATATTTTATTTTAAATGAGTGCTCAGAACCTCAGACCTCAGCAGCAGTCAGATGGTGCAGCTCCTTGTCCACAGAGGTCAGATCCAGGTGGATATCACATTGCTGGAGGCAGTCTATCATGATTTCTGTTTTCCTTTTAGTAGTGCCACTTGAATAGAAATCCAGCCCTTATGTAATGAATAAAACACTTGTATCACTTCAGATTTCTCTTGTATTTAAAACTCTTCCCCATTCAGTTATTCATCTGAATAGAACATCTATTATCAATGGCCATTTTGTCCACTTCAGATCCTGAGAGAGCAAAGGAATATATATTGCTATTAAGCTGATGTCCAGCACTTTAATAGGCTTTTCATAGCATTTCAATGAAAATTAATAATCTTGGTGTCATATTAGCTTGATTTTGAAGAATCACATGAAAAGAATAATATCCTGAGTTAGCAAACATACTGTGTAAACAGCAATTACTATGGAGACATAACTGAGTTAGAGGTAAAGCATATTAGCTAAGTGCTTACACCAGGTAATTCACAGAAGGCTTATGGCCTCTCCAGCTAATATTGTCCTAAATCATCACCCAAAGAAATTGTGTTAAATTGTGTTAAAACAGGGAGTTACAGAATGGCAGACAAACAGCTAATTAACTTTATACCAGAGAGTCATAAATATTTTGCTGCTGTTCTTTTTCTGGAGGTTTGTGTGTAAGCAGATATTTAGGCAGAATCTATGCTGCTGCTAAAAGACAACAAAGGGAAGGTCCATGGTTCTGGGCTGCTGTGGTGGAAAAAACAGTTCCAGAGACAAGATACGAGGGCCTGGCTTACTACAGCCTTGAATTGCTGTGCAGTTCTTTGGGACATCCTGCAGTGTGTTACAACAGATTTCTAGGGCTTTTCTGTAGGAAAACTTCCCCTAGGCTGCTTCATGGAATTTAGATTATTTTTAAGGATAGGGGAAATATTTTGATCATTTAGCATGGTCTTCTTATCCCATGTATTTCACTGGGCATTTTCAAGACATGGTTGGACAAGACAGTAGATAATCTCAACTAGGCTTCCTTTCCCACAAAGGATTGGATGAAATTATCTTTCAAGGTCCCTTCCAGTGTGGACTATTCTATGATTCTATGTGGAGACATGAAAGAACACTTTCAAGAAAGTATGTTGTTAATGAAATTTTGGAATAAAAGGGCCTGGACAGTGGCTGATAAAACTTCAGTTTTGGTTCCAGAAGAGACTGTCTGGGAAAAAAGCCTCTTTGTCAATATGGATGTGTCAATAACCAGAGTAGGTCCAGTATTGGATAGCTTTTGTGTACTGAGAGAGAGAGAGAGGAGCATACCAAACACTGTAGAGAACACTTCTGGAAGAAAGAAGGTGAAGTAACCATAAAACATGGCCAGTCACAAGTGAAAAAATGCTTGAAGTTCTAATTTTTTAAATGTGATTTGTTATAAAAGGCAGAGCCTCAGCTGATATGAACAGAAATGTGTGATTGGGCAAAAATGTTTGTCAGGTGTGTTTTGCTGTTCTGCTTTCGAGAAAAATAAAAATCTCCTTTTCTAGGTACTTTATGACATGGCCTTCTTTGGCTACAGGAGAAGTGCTGAGGTTGGACTCCATAGCTGTTTTCTTTCTGAGTAAACTTGGAACAATTTGTACCAAGCTTTATGCTTGGTCCATGTACACATGGTCTCGTGCTTAAAGTGAAATGCACCAGGATCCTGTCTCAGGTCCTGAAAACAAGAGTTATGGCATGTCCTCTTTTCTCTTTTGTCCAGAGCAGGATAAAAAACCTATCTGTTCCCCACTGGGTACAGTCCCTGTCCTATTCCCCTGTGCTATTCCCCTGTGCTATTCCCCAAACTATGTCCTGCATATGTCTGGAAGAATGTTGGTTGGCATGGGCCTTAACTACTGGCCAAGGTTAACAGCTGAGGAGAGTGGATAGTCACAGCAGAGACACATCAGGAGCCTTTCTGGTGCAGTTATGGTGGAAATTGCTGTGCAGCTCAGTAAAAGCAGCCTATCAAATGGTGTGTTAACAACATAATGGCCCCAGTGACCCAGACCTTGTGAGCACCTATGATTTCTCAGATGCCTGGGAATGTGTCTTGACATGAGCTTTCAATCCTAATTTCACAGGGTGGTTTTACAGTGAACTGAATGAATTCTCTCCAACCATGCTCACATGGTTGGAGCATGGAAAATTGATCCCATGGATGGCACTGTCTTGCTGGAGGGCACTCTATGTTACTGCATGTTAATATTTCCTTTAAAGTATAGAGGTAAAATCTGAATGCTGTTGATCTGACTGTGGTGGGATTTTAGGGCAGAAAGATTTGTGTCCATGTCTAAAAGAAAGGTTTTGGATACCCCATCCCTGGTAGTGTTCAAGGCCCAGGCTGAATGGGACACTGAGCAACCTGATCTTGTGAGTGGCATCCCTGTCCATAGCAGGAGGTTTGGAACTAGATGGCCTTTAAGATCCCTTCCAACCCAAAGTATTTGATGACTCTGTGATTCTAAAAAGTGACTGATAACAACTCTTGATCCAAGTTTCTACAAAGATGCTTAGTGACAAACTGAATTTCTGCAATTTTCCAGACCCTCAGTATAGGAGAGAGTTTCTGTATTTTCTACTTCAGGGAATGAGTTTTGCCTTGAGAAAAAGTGGTTATCTTAGTGTGCTGTGCCTGGAAGAGGCAAGGGTGAGAGCAAGTGGCAGAAGGATCAGCTAAATGGGCTGGCAGAAATGTGACCACTCCAAAAGCCATTGTCAGAGCTCTGCCAGTAACACTGGTGCAATGCACCATGGACCTGTGGGACACAGTTGGAATGTTCTAGTGTGAAGTCCAAGGTTCATTTTAATGTATTCTGGCCTATCAGACCTCTTTAGTAATTAAAACAGGTATTTCATGCTTCTGTAAGGAAGAAAAAATAGATTCTATTTTAGATATGTACATCCAAGACATATAGAGGTTGTCAAGGAAACCTGTTCTGTTGTCAGCCTGAGGCCAAGTTCTGTGACTGGAAAAGTGAGCTACAAGAGACAATCCAAAATCCCAAAGAAAGCAAAGTAACATTTCTACTTGTACTACCCCTCGGGTCAGGCTTAAAATATACAAAGAAACCCTCACATACCAAGGTAGCAGCCCAGTGAGTCGTGGGAAGGATTTTGCTTTCGTGTTGAGGGCAGACAGTGAAGAAACTTGAAAGACCGAACCAGTGCCATGTACTGTTGACTGGTGGATTTGGAGCTGTACCTTTCTGAGACTGTTCATTTCTTTTTGCTTGCCTGTCCAGGACATCTCAGTGGGTATGAGCTGAGGGAAGATCTAATCCTCCACCCCCTTTCTCACAGTTTTTAACCTGTGCTACTTTGAAACAGCCTGCGGTGACTGAGGAAAGGCTAAAACCCCCGCAGACATTTGGCAGCATTTTGTCACTGAATTTTCAGGGCTTTGTCTTGTAAAGAGACTAGAATTCAGACACAACTGTTTTTCTTTTTTATTAAGTTGCTGGGCACTGTGTAATTTCAATGCGTCTTGGCATGAAAAATCTTGTTCTCTTTGCTTTTGTAAGCAGATTTAAAGGATAAGGTTGATTTTAGGAAATGATCTCCACAACTGTATTCATCTAAGAGATGTAGAAAAATTATCTGCCTTCTGTCTTATGGTTCTTAAGGTCTTATGTTCTTCTGGAGTGTCTCTGAGTTTACTTAGCTGTTAGGATGTAGGTGTGCATTTTACCCTGTTCCTGTGCCTATCTGAGCACTAGAGAAGATATACATATGGCAAACTAAAGAAAAAGGTGTTATTTAGTGTGCTAGTTTGGCTAGGAAAGTGCTTTTTTTTTTCCATAGTAGCTGCTCTGCAGCTATGATTTGGATTTATGTTGGGAACAGTGTTGATAACACAGGGGTATTTACATCACTGCTGAGCAGTTCTTACATGGAGACAAAGCCTTTTCTGCTCCTCACCCCACCCCATCAGTAGGGAGGCTAGGGGTGCACAAGGAGTTGGGAGGGGACAAAGCTGGGACAGCAGACCCAAACTGACTACAGGAATATTCCATACCACATTGCACCATGCTCAGCATATAGAGCTGGGGAAAGAATAAAAGGAAGGGGGAGACATTCAGAGTTATAAAATTTGACTTCCAAGTCACTGTTATGCAGCTGCTCAGTCCAGGTGAAGGATTGGATTAGCAGCCTGGATATACAAGAGATGTTCACTACTGGATTTAACTGGAAAAGGAAAGGCTGGCAAATCTCCACTAAGTTTTATCAATGTGCCTAATATCGCTTCCAGTATCCCAGGGACACAGCTGATTAAAAGAGAGTGGGACCTTAAAAAAGACATACATAGAGGACAGAGAAATGCTCTGTGAATCAGGTGAGTAACCATGTCTGTGGTCATTGGCCACCTTCCCTGGTCTCTTCCAGGGAGCTACATACAGAAGGGTTGTTGGTGAGCAGAACTCTCTTCATTCAGCTGTCTGAAGAACACCTCAGCAATGGGTGGTACCTCCTAATTTTTCCCATTTTACCTTTGTTTCTTCGCCTGTCTGTATTTTGCAGCTTTGTATTTTCTCTTGTCCTTGCTGGGATAGAGTAGCTTTTTCTTTTGTGTATATGAAGCAGTGCCCATGTTTTCTATCCCCCAGGAACAGGGAGGAACTGAGAGCCCTCCAAGTAGTTTGGAGAGTGTTTCTCACCCCCAGCACAGCATATCAGGGGTTAAGAACACCCTTTTTACTTTGCTACAAGATTCCTTGCAGTTTGAGGCTGACACTCTAATCATGGTGTATGATACCCAGGACTTCTTTTTGTCACTGTAAGGACACAGCAACAAGTTTTCATCTGGGAAGATTTGCCCCGACATTGCTCTTTTGAAATAGTGATCTAAAAGGTGAGAAAGGCCTTAATAGAAGGCATTCTGTAATATTGGAGATGTTATATTATGAGTGAGGATCAGAAGAAATGTGAATGAGTCTCCAGTGTTCTCAGAGCTGCTGAACAAAAATAAGTCCTTTTGAAAATGCTACTGCTAGGGATCAACAGAGGACATACAATGAAAGTGTCTTCTTGCTTTGGTCTTATTTAAAGGTTTGTTTGGACTATAAAACCATAAGCAATTGGCTTCTGCTCTGGGTAAGACTCAAGCTACCTGGGAACTTTAAAAATCCACTTTATGTCCAAATACGTAACACTACTTCTTCTTTTTTCTCTCATTTAAGAATGAACTGCAAATAGTTAAAATTATGACAAAGTGTAAGGGCAAACTCTACCCGCAAACAGTAATTGAGAGTGTTGTGACTCTCATATTGATATGATTAGGGGAAGAAGGCCTATTTATCCTTCTTTCTAATCAAATCTTTAGATAAGTTCTACCAAGTTTAGTAAAAGGAGCCTTTGAATGCAGTTAGTCCAACTGCCTTTTGAAATATTGTCTATCACCACACCTATTCCACCTCAGGAGTAAAATTCTGTAGGGAGTTTCTTGGAGCTATGGGTTTCATGGAACTAGGATCCCCTCCTTCCCCTATTCAAGACTGGAGAGACCTTCTTGGAGTCACTTTTTTCTTGAAGTAATATCCTTATCAGGTCCTGCTCCACTGGGCAACTGAAGCTGACTGTCTTTTTCAATTTAAAGGAATAACAAAAGGGTGGGATGGAGAAGAGGGTTAGTAGAGGCACAAGCCATGGCATGGACTAGCTCTCACTCAGCAAACTACAGGATATTTTCCTGGGTAAGGATTCTACCAAAACTACATCTGTCAAAAATTCTGAGTCAAATTCAAGCATTTTTAAAATAAGATCCTAAAGATGACCTACCTCAGGCTTGCACCTGAATGTAGCAAGTGGTGGATGTAAATCACATAAATTGACAACTCCTAGCTGAATGCACATCTCACCTGAAAAAAGTAGCTTTTGGTATTGTTTGTATGCCGTATTTTAAAGTGAAGAGCTTTGCACTGTGAGGAAAGATCATGAGTTCTAGTTAGTTTATTTTTTAAAGAGCTTGTCAAGGGAATCTTGAAGGCTCAGAGATATTTTCCAGTCAACATTTAGCCAAAATGATGCTCAGAGCCATAAAGCACAAACCCTGTGGGGGACAGTTCATCTTCTGTTTGTTTTTCTGTGTGCCTGTGGTACCAAAGAGCCTGTTTCAGTGCTGTAGCAGTTCAACATGTGGACTGTGCCTTGACAAAGAGCAGCTGAATTCAACCTAGTGGCAGAGTTCAACCTAGTGGCACACAGAGGTGCCTGTTTTGCTAGCCACTGAACAATAGCACAGTAGCAGGCAACCTTTCCTATAAGGAGAGTATAGTTCAAATAATCCAGGCAAGAGAGATGAGTTTTCTAAAAGTTTCAAACAGTTAAAAAAAAGTTCAAACAGTTTCTAAAATTTCAAACAGTTTTCTAAAGACACCCAGCTTGTGGTAGGTCATAAAGAGCATTTCTGGTAAGAAGACAATTTTTTAAGGTTTCAGATATTCTTCAGTAGACACACCATGCAAATTTATAATTATGGGATTTTGTGTTACAATAAGTGCATCATTTTTTATTTGCAGCAGCCTTTTTAATGAGACAGAAGTTATGTCACATTGCCTTGGTGTGAACCTGTGTGGAATGTTGGGAGGCTCTTTGAGGGAGGCAGTGAGCTGCCCAAAGGACTGCACCTGAGGCATCAGGCCAGGATTTGGCTGAGAAATGAGGCTGAACTGTGTCCAACATAGGCAATGAAGGAGTTGTAAGAAGGTGAAGAGGAATTAATTAAAAAAAACCATCTAATTATCTGGTTGGAAAAAGTGAACAAAGCCCTGCTTTATTCCTGAAAATGCAGAGCCTTTCCACTTTGTGGTGGAGAGTTAATTTAAATTTTAGGTAAGGAAAATGATGCCATGGCAAATTTTTTTATGCAGCAAAGGTAAAACCAAAACTACTGTAACAGTTTCTTAAAGTTACTTCTCTGCAACCTGTTGAAATATTTATTAATTACAACACTTATTTAAGTTAAAACTTAAAGAGTTTTTTAAACTTCTTCAAGTTTAAAACTTCTTAAAGAGGAAAAAACCCTATACATATATGAAGGAATAGAGTACAAAGATAAATACAAAAATTCCACCACTGACAGTTGTACTCTGTTGTATTAATGTCACCCATCTGTTTCAGCAAAACCTTCTCCTACCAGCAATTTAAAGTGCATTCATTGGGAAAGCAAACACAAACCCCTGAGCAGGATAATTCATCATCCTGTTGCATTTTTGTCCATGGAAGATAGCCATGCCTTAAAACTTCCACAGCTTAATGAACATTTGTCTTGTGGGTCTGGTAACAGTTTAAATCTCTGTGTAGTCATATAAATCTTGGTGCATTAAGATGAGATGGAAAAGATCAAAATAGGCTGCCAGAGAACTGGATAAAACAATCTGAATAACTTTTGTATCATAATTTAAAATTGAAAAGTATTTCCTGTGTATTTTATCTGAGTTCACTGGATTTGGTGGCATTGAGCTGACTCTGTTGTATCAGCTCCTTGGTTTAGTAATGGTGAACATCAGACTGCTTTCAGGGTTTATATACAGATAACATATAGAACAAGATCTTACAAGGAAATTAAGGTCTGGTTTACAGAATTGCACTTTGACGTTTTCTCTCTGGTCTGTGAACTAAATGCTACTTTTAAATTTTGTAGCATGTGAAAATGCCTGCAGGGGGAGGGGGGAAAAATTTGTTTTGTTATATCCATAGGGGACATGAAGAAGACTTAGATCATGTGAGGAAGGCTTAAACTGAAATAGTGTAGATTTGGAATAGATATTAGGAAAAACTTCTTTACCATGAGAATAGTGAAACAGGTTGCTTAGAGAAACTGTGTATGCCCCACTACTGGCAGTGTTCATCGGGGTTGGATGGGGTTTTGAGCAGCCTGGTCTAATGGAATGTGCCCTTGCCCATACCATAGAGGGATGTACCTAGATGATCTTTAAGGTCCCTTCTGACTCAAACCATTCGATGATTTATTCTATCATTCAACAATTCATCTGATTTGTAGATGTATTTGAGGACAACTGACCAAGCAAACAGATCATTCTCATTGAGCTCCTTTAAAATCTCTTCAGCTCATCCAAATTCTTTTGGAAAAGCAGTGCTCAAAAGTCCATTTGAAGCTTAGGTAAAGTGTTACTATTTCTGTGGAAAATGAAGGAATTTTTCTTTGGTGCTGTGAAATCCAGCAGAAGCCTCAGGGTAATCTGGCCTGCTTATCACCTTCATAACACCGCCAGTGTATGATGAGGTTTCTCAACGGCATGCATTTAAAAGAACAACAAGAAACAAAGCAATCTTCTAAATTACTTTGTTTTCATTTGGAGCTTAATGGTATTTCCAAGTCTTTCTATAATGACCTTGTAAAATCATTGACTGCTCTCTTCCCTTTTTTTGGTACAAGCTGCTTTTAAAATCTGAGTCAGGGCTCTATATTAGAACACCCTATTCAGTAAAAACAGTAGATAATTTAATTTTACATTGGGGTAATGTAATCTTCATGTTACCTTTCTGTTTTTATTTATAACTGAAGAATTCATTTCCTTTTGCCTTTCCCCTACCTTCTATGGCCAGAGAAGAGAAAAAGGTCATAGAAATCTCTACCAACATTATTTTGCATAGTCACCAATATGGTCACAGTCCTATGCTGCAGACTTTCCTCCCTCTTTTCCTTACTCCACCTCCCTTAGTGCCTCTGCTGTAGAGTCAGTTTGCCATCCATCAGCTCAACAGCACCCAAAAGCCCATCAAGCTGATTCTTCCTTGCAGCCCATCAGATTTGCCTCTTCTCTAAATGATCAGGGTGCTACTTGTCTAGGCTATTTCTGTCCATGAAAGTGCTGTGAGCCTGCAGGCTGAAAGCTGTTAGTGTATAGCCAGCTTTAAGATTTGCAAAGGGCAGTACTTTTTATTTCTTAATTTTCAAAGCATTGTAAATGCCAGGGTATGCAAATGTAGGACATGAAGCTTGGCAGAAACAATAGCTCTTGGAAAACCTCATTAGAATGAGTACCTCATGTACTACTGGGGACAGAGCAGAACTGTTCTTAAAAATACACTTTTGTTCAGAGGGCAATGCACAGCAACAGCTTGTTTACCATTGTTCTCCATCACCCTCCAGAGTCCAGCTCTTTCCACTTAGAAGGACACAAAGAAATAGGCTTGGGAATAAACTCTGTTATGTTCAATTTCCTGCATTGGCACTAACCTTCTGGCCCATCTGTTAGGAAATCACATAGGATGTGGAAAAGCTGGGTTTGCTTCCCTCCTGTCTGGGGAGATGTGAGCCTGATTTTTTCCAAGGGCATAGCAAGTCTTGTATTGTACTGGTACTTGTGAAAACTGCTTGACCTTGAGTTGTTAGGGACAGCCATGTAATTCCTCGAAAAGCTGGTGGTGTGAATATGACTTCATATAGAATTGCAGAGTTAAAAAATTGCTGATGTAGGAAGGGACTTCTGCAGATAGCCTTGTCCTACCCTCTGCTCAAAGTAAGGTCAACTGGAGCAGGTTGGACAGAACCATGTACAGTATGAAACAAAGAATCTCCCAAAGTATTATTCAAACACAGCCTGTCTGGGCAACATGCACTAGTGCTTTACTCTCCTCAAAGTAAAAAAAAAAAAACCAAAAAAACTTAGATTGAATTTTCTTTATTTTTAATTTGTACCCATTACCTCTTGTCCTGTAACTGGTCATCACTGAGAAGAGGTTGTTTGCATCTTCATTATTCCACTCCATCAGGTATTTATAGACACTGAAAAGATGCCCCAGAGCCTTCTGTTTCACAGGCTGAACAGTCCCAGGTCTCGTGACCTCTCCTTGCATGGCAGGTGCTACAATTCCTGAATGACTTTTACTGGACTCACTCCTGTCTTTCTTTGTTGAGGACCCCAGCACTGATCCAGCACTCCAGATGTCTCACCATTGCTGAGTATCAGGGGAAGATCCCCTCCCTTCACCTTCTGGCAATGCTCTACCTAAAGCATCACATTATGCTTTTGATTTTCTTTGCCACAACTGCCCAATTCTGGTTCATATTCAATGTCTTGCCTCTGCAAATCTGCATTTCAATCTGTTATGTGTTGGCTCATTTCTCCAGCTTGTTGAGGTCTCTCTGTATGGAACCACAACTCTCCAGTGCATCAAATGCTCCTTCCATTTTTGAATCCCCTAAAAACCTGCTGAGGATGCAGTCTGTCCCATTTAATGGGTCATTTATGAAGATGGTGAGCAGTTTTGGCTTTAGTACCAGCCCCGAGGTGCACCACTAATGTGTGGCCTCCAGTGGACACTGTCCTGATGACTGTAACATTTTCAGCCTGGCACTTGATAACAGTTTTCTGCCCACCTTGCTGTCCATTTGTCTCATCTGTTTGTCACTAAGTTATGGGAGGCTTGGTTTTGCTAGAATCAAAATGAAGAACATACACTACTCTCCCCTTATCCAGTAAGACACTCATCTTCTTATGGAAGGCTCTTTTTGTTCAGGCATGATTTTCCCTTCATAAATTTGTGCTGAAAACTCACAGTCACCTACTTGTGCTAAACAAATTTGGAAGTGCTCCATCACCTTCCCAAGGATCAAAGTGAGGCTAACTGTCTGTACTTCTCTGGATCCTCTTTCTTGCTGTTCTTGAAGATAGGAGTGACATTTGCTTTCTGTCGGTCCTTAGGAAGTTCCTCCAATTGCCTGGACTACCACAGCAAGAGTAGCCTCACAATGTCATCAAAGGGCTTCTCAGCTGTCATTAGTTCCCATGGGCTTATGTATGTCCACTTCAAGTCTTCAAGTGTTACCTGACCTGTTTCCCCTCATTGAGGGGAAATTGCCTTATCTAGATTTTTTTATCTTGTTTAGGGTCTGAGATTCCCAAAGTCCTCTTCTATCAGTAAATACTGAAGCACAAATTTTCCGTAATCTTTTTTCTGCTTTTTATAGAGCTGTAGAAACTTTTCTTACTGTTCTTGTCTTTTGCCAGATTCAGCTATTCAGCTCCAGCTTTTTTTTTTTTTTTTTTTGTGTGTGTGTTTGGGCAGTATCTGTATATTCCTCCTGGTTGATCTCACACTGCTTGTATGCTTTCTTTCTATGTTTAAGTTTAGTCAGAAGCTCCTTGTTAATGCATGCAGGCCTCCTATTACATATTTGATAGGTTTTTGCATGTTGGATTGAACCACTCTTGAGCTTGGAGAAGGCTTTGATATGAATCTGCTCTCCACCATTCTTTTCTCCAGGACTGTATTACCTAGTATTCTTCCAAGCATATCTGTAGCATGTAAACTGAGATGAGCCACTGGGAAATCCCTGTGTCACTTAGGAATTACCTTAGGCAACCTCAAAAAGAAGAAGAAATCCTGTTTGTTGATAAAGCCAAAGGAAAGCACAGGTCAGCCTGTCACTTTCTATAAAATGCCCTAATGTTCTGACATACTGGAATGATGAAGAGTAGGGAAGCTCTTGGGGTTGCATAAATATGAGAAATGATTCTCACTTTTTGAATTTCTGTAAGTGATCTACAGTAGGATAGAATGATCTTTACTTTTCCTTGGGAACTTTTGTCTGCCATTTTGTTTTTAAAAGTTTCCAATTTTTTTTGGTCTTCTTTTTCTCCTGCCAGAACAGAATGCAAGATATTTGGGGTTGAAGTTTGAAACTGTCTGTGTGGATTTCTGCAAACTTTTCTTTATTGCATCTCACATTTATTATGGATGAAATCGATGACGATTTTCATTTAGAGTTGCATGTCAGATTTTGAACTAATCAAGAATGATAATTATTATCAGGGCACATTCCAGGATGAACAGATATTGTTGACTCTCAAATAATTGCAAACAAGAGAATGTGGCTCAACTAATTCTATAACTGAAAGTTGTATGTTAGGGATTTTGGAGGAAATATTAGCAGAACATTCAACAAAATCTGAGACACTATAAAGTCCCTGACGAAGACTAATGATGATAATGAGTGGTTAAACTCCTGTTTAAGACTTCCTCAAGATAACAGGGCTTGTCTATGTGCACCTTGTTCCAGCTGCATCCTTCTCTGTGCTCTTCAGTACCCTTCTGAGGTGGAGAAATACTATGCTTAGATATCCAAACTGAGGTTCAAAAAGGTCTATGAGCTTAGACTGGGCTTGTTGACCCAAGAGCGACCTTCTGCTTCCCTATGTTCTCTTTATAAATAAAAGTTTGGATTTTTATTCACAGACAGCCCCTGGGCTGCAAGGCATTAATTATGTAGCTCACATGTAGATTGAACATACAGTGGAAAAACAATGCTCAGTTGTGTTTCCCCTTGCTCTGTGGTTCAATATGGCTGAGTGATACCTGGCTCTGTATGAGCTGGCAGAATTCTTTCAGAAAGCCTTGATCTTACAAAAGGAGAAGATGCCCAGTGGCACATTTAGCATGGCACATTTATATCTTACATGACAGTTAGTGTTATTAGAAGGTGAGTTTGCTATGCAGGCAAGAAAATTTCCATGATAAACTGAAGAAGCAAAGGTAGCTGAAGGACTTTTTACTCTGTCCCTTAGCTACAGTCCACTGTTTCCTATGTTTTATAGGATCTTTTCTACAATCTGCTATGTATTGCAGCCCTCTGATTTTGAAAGACTAAATTTTTTGCTGGTTTGAGCTACACTATAACTATCAGGACAACAGCAGAGCTACCAGAGCTCTCTCAGGATGTCTGTGTTGTGCCATTTGGATGGCAAAGATAATTCATATCAACTAGTCCCAGTCTTCTACTTCATGATGTTCACTTTATCAAAGCAAGTTACTAAGAGTTCAGTCTCCTCTTCTGCTTTGGGTGCATAGATCAAGCCTCAGTGTATTACACAGTGAAATCAATTGGTATTCAGCTGCAGATCCTCTGCACAGTGGCAGAGACTTGTTGGCTGCCTTCCAAGGCAGGTTTCAAAAGGACTCTTGAGCACATAGAAAATAGAAGAGACACTAGAGGAATTATTTCTTAGTTAAGGATAAAAGAGACATGACTCGCAAAGTGACTTGAGGGTCTTTTACTGACCAGTATTGATACAGCTTTTCTTACAGAGTATATATCCTATTTCCCTTTGCCACAAGTTGTAATCTTAGGGGTTTTTTCCTATTCTTTGCTCTTAATTCTCTCTTGCCCTTCAGTACACCTCCCTCTCTTTACCTTGTGCTGGTTCAGTCAGTATGAGCTGGCGTATTTGGTGCCTTTTTAAGAGTGCAAATACATGGATGGTAGTGTCACTTGCCCATTATGGTTAGGGATCTGGGTCTGGAAGACTGACAAAATGCATCATTTTGTTTTGAACTGAAGAACCCTTTCCTGAACTGGAACGGCAAGAAACATACAGCTTTCTCTGAGGACAAATTGTGTTTAGAGAGTTGTGTTTAATACCTTGATGTCCAGTGGACATTAGTGACAAGTGGAATTCCTTGGGGATTATTATTGAGACTGGTGCTCCTTAATGTCTTTTTCATTGATGTGAACAGTGGATTCACTGATCACTGGAGGAGGGTGCTGAGGGCACCCTCAGCAGCTTTGCCAAGCTCTGTGGCGCAGCTGACGCACTGGAGGGAAGCGATGCCATCCAGAGGGACCTGGACAGGCTTGAGACGTGGGCCTGTGTGAACCTCATGAAGTTCAACAGTTCAATAGAAGGCCAAGTGCTAGGTCCTGCATGTGGGTTGGGACAATCCCAAGCAAACACGCAGGCTGGGAGGAGGAGGCATTGACAGCAGCCCTGGGGAGAAGGACTTGGGGCTGTTGGCTCACGAGAAGCTCAGCAGGTCCCAGCCATGTGCAACTGCAGCTCCTAAAGCCACCCATGTCCTGAGCTGCATCCAAAGCACTGTGGCCAGAAAGGTGAGGGAGGGGACTCTGCCCCTCTGCTCTGTGCTGGTGGGATCCCACCTGGAATGCTGCATCCAGCTCTGGGAGTCCCAATGTAAGAAGGACATGGACCTGTTGGAACAAGTCCAGAGGAGATGAGGAAGATGCTCAGAGGCTGGAGTACTTCTCCTGTTAAGACAGGCTGAGAGAGTTGGGGCTGTTCAGCCTAGAGGAGAGAACTAGCATCTTCCAGCACCTAGAGGGAATACAAGAGAGCTGGAGGGACTTTTGACAAGGGTGTGTAGTGATAACATATGGGGGAATGACCTTTAAACTAAAAGAGGTATGCTCAGATTAGATCTAAGGAAGAAATTCTTCACCATGAGTGGGGTGAGGCATTGGTGCACATTTCCCAGTGTGAGACAGTGTGGATACCTCATCCCTGGAAGCGTTCAAGGTCAGGTTGGATGGGGCTTTGAGCAACCTGTTCTAGTGGAAGGTACCACTCATGTCAGGGGGGTTGGAACTCAGTAACTTTAAGGTCCCTTCCAACCCAAACCATTCTATGATTCTGTGATTCTATGAGTTGAGAGGAATTGCTCTCCTGATCTCATGCAAAATAATTGTTAAATAATGCTCAGGTGGATCATGTCAAAAACCCCCCTTGTTTTTCTTTTTTTCTTAAAACCAGCACATGACAAGATGCTTGCAAAACAAATAAGTGAGACAGGTAAATGAGACCCTACCCTATGAAATTGCTGGAATAGTGTTCACTGGAAGATTGGTGAATTCTCCTGATCTATGCAAATGCTCATTTGAAGAAGTCTCAAAAACTGCAGGATTGCTCGTCAGAGTCAATTAAGGTCAGTTTTGCCAGATGAAGTCTAACTATTTTTTGTCTTAAGTTTCATAGTAAGTCCTCTCTTGGAATACCTTTGTGTCAACCTGGCTGAATCCTGTATGCTTTGAGGATCTGAATCTGTCATCTGAAATGCAGGGCAATATTCCAGGTTTTGGACAATCTTTCTTCTTCATGGTAATCTCAAAAATACCTCTGTAGATTCCAGATACAATTTCTGTCAGGTGTAACGAGCTCCAAGTTTAATTAATGTGCCTGAACAAAATGCCTCATTGCAGTCATTAACAATGTTTAAGAGATTTATGTACCATTTTAAATTCTAAATATAAATATTTGCTACTTAAAAAAAACAAAACAAAAGCTGTAGTAGATAATGAAAGTTAAAATTCTAGAGGAATCAAGAATTTGGAAAATTTTATAAATCAGATTAATCCCAATATGTGAAATGAAATTTTGAGAAGCTGAAAATATTAATTATAATACCATTTTCCTAGCAGCACATGGTTTCTTCCCTAGATCTATGAAATACACTGGTATGCATTTTGTTTCTGTTAGCTTTTATGTCCTTGCTCTGGCATTGTCTGGCTGGCAGGAGCAGCTAGCAAAGCTGTCCAGCATTTATTCCTCTTGGCTAGGGATGAAAATGGTCAAATTTCACTAACTCTAATTTGGATCCCTATAACTGATATTTAGGAAAAGGATTTTTTTTTCTTCTGGCCTTATTTACAAAACCCTTTTACATTAATGAGCAGTTTTTTCTGCAACAATAGAAGGGTTCCTGAGCAAAAAGAAATTCCAAATATTTTGTGTGAAAAAGTAGGTGAGAACTGTATCACACTGCAGTGGGGAGAAGAAGAGTGGGAAGAGGCACTGTCAATTTAAATTAGATTGGTACATTTTTTATATTCTTGTCAAAACCCCTTCTCTCCTAATTCTACAGAGTCTGGCTTGTATTTACTTAGGTGCTTAATTCAGCTCTTCTGACTTAAGTTGAGTCCTGTTAGGCATGTGCACAAATGCCTTCAGTGAGAAGGGTGGAAACATCCAAATGGAAATATACAGGGGTTTGTATGTTTTGAGCATCTGTGTCTTGACTAGAGTGAAATTTGTAGGTGCACCAAAGTGTCGGGTCCGGCTGTCTGTCTCTGCCCCAACACGGGTAGGGTGGTTCTTGGGTGGCACGCGTTTCAAAGGACGAGTCTGGACTCCTCAGTTTTTCGGTCTTCAGGTTGTTTATTATTTCTTATCTACAAAATTTTCTGTCTGCCCAACAGAGGTCTGATCTGCAAGCAGTCACAGGCACTCTCTGACCACCCACGGGGCGGTCATGTCTTTTTATACTAAAATCTACGTACACAATATTTACCTTTATTTCCCAATGCTTTTCACCCATGTTAGCAAGTGCACCTTCACCATAAACCAATCCCCAAGTGCCAACATCATCACAGGAGATGGAGGACAAGAAGAAGAAAGAAGAAGGACGAGACACGCCCTGATCCCTCCATCTTGTCTCCATAACCCCCCTGTACCAAAAACCTTAAAGTCTATATCTCACCCTCTAAATATGTCTCTTTTACACTTTTCACTCTAATGTGATTCTCATGCCCTCAAACTCTTGTTACTTCTGTGGATGGATCAAAATCAAGCCACCAAACACTCTTGGCAACATTCCAGGATTTCCGAGACCCCCCCCCAAGGGTTCTCCTGGCATCTCTGGACATCGGGAACGATGTGCTGAGATCCCACACCAAAGCACTTAAATAAGTGTCTAAATGTAATTTCCAGGGTCTAAAAGGGTGAAAAATCTTGGTTTAATTTTATTGAGTTATTATTCCTTGGTGATAAATAAATAGAAACTTCAAGCACGTGTTCCACTAAATTAAACTACTGTTTTTCAGTGTTTGCTAGTAGGCCCCAAGAGTCAGGGAAAATCATTGCAGCATCAGCAAAGCAGTTTGCCACATGCCAAATTGTGCTCTGTCTACTTCAGAGTCAGAGCAGCCCATGTGTATTATTTAGAAACATTTAGAGCAGTTGATGGACCAGAAGGAAGGAAGGATCTGGTCTAATATATCTTGATGTGTGGTTTGAACTGCACCACAGCTGCTGCTCCTCCTTGTATTTAAAACAATGCAAAAACTCCATGTCTGAGTGCTCTGGAATGCAGTCCTCAATGGTCACAATTTGTCTTTACAAACTGCAGAAGAAAGGATTTTAGATGTTTGGATTTTTTTTTTTTTGGTGTTTGCTTTACCAGTGAGGATAGGGGCAGAGAGAAGGTCAAGGCACTTTTTGGAGATGTCTCCCTCTTCCTTTATTTCTGTCCTAGTTACTTGGAATGTAGCATTTGTGCTCTTCATGGCATTCCTGTCAAAGGGCTTTAGCTCTTGAAATAGCAACAAGCCCAAGATGGACATGCTGGGCTACTCTGCCAGTAGCCAGTGTCTTCTCAGTGTCCTTGGTGAACTGAACCCCTGGGAATGGATGGCGTGGGCATCCCTTGGCTGTAGGATACAGCACCACATCGGCATTTTTGGGCAGATCTGCTCATTGCACCCTGAATTGTGTTGGTGTACCAGGCTGGATAGCACTGACCTCCCCTGCCTTGTCTGCTGCTAAGTGATAGAAAAACAACATTTCTCAGATGTGCACTTGCTGCCTTAAGAGTTTTGTTTTAGAGCTCAGGTTTTAATATCTCTTTCTATTATTAGCAACAGAAATGGGGACATGTGCCAGTAGAAGCGGCCAAGTATTTAAGGAAGTGTCTGATGTTTGAGTGAAAGCCATTCTTTTCTGATTACAGTAAAGTGCATTTAAGCACCCTGATTTCATATTGTAGGGACCACAATGCCCAGGGGTAGTGGCTAAAGCAGTGCCCCAGTTCTGTTTGCCCACAAACCCATAGGAGGGGGCACTCAGCTGCACAAAAGCAGTGTCTGTAGCACTCCAGAGCATCTCCCGTACCTTCCAGCAGTGCCCAGGCTGGGAACCCCACAGTGGTTTCCTACTGTAAGAAAGCTAAAAGCATTCTTACAGGCTGGTAGACTGTAAAGCCAGAGAGAGCAAAATATTTGCAGGCAGGAGTATGAATACATGTAGGGATAGCAGAGATATAATGTTACTGAAATATTTCTTTCATCTCCTTGGATTTGCTGTGACTCCAAATCAACCTCTGTTTCTGTGACCAAGAGTATCTACAGGCAGTGATTAACCACAAAACCTCTTTTAAGAGGGAGCGATGGAGACAGGAAGGGATGGTTGCTGTATCTCTGTCTGACCTAAACATTATGTTTAATTTGTGCTTGCATATTACCTAAGCTGTGCTCAGATGTGCATGATGGGCTCATATGGGCTTACAAGCCCAGCTACGTGCTCTGTACATGCTTTCACCATCAGCTTTGACCAGCTCTGCAAGTCATAGCCACAAAGACTGTGGATGACAAGGTTTGACCATCCTTGGCCATTTTCAGGCATTGATTTGGGGTGACAACAGAGAGCTGATGTTGCAAGCAGAGGGTTTTGAAGCTGCAGCTTTGATTTGCTTTTGCCATAAGTGGAAGGACTTGATTTAAAGGCTTCAGTCGCCTTCCAGATGTCTTTCAGGAATGAATGAAACAGGGCTTTGAATCTTTGGTGAATTTGGTGGGAAGAACTGAAGGATAAACCAAGTATACTTTTCCTGAGTAAAGGTCATTTTTGATAGTAAAAAATAAAATGGCTATCTTTGATATGCTGAGAAAATACAGGACAGATAAACACTGATCCCTTGCAGTCCCAGGAAATTGCCACTCTACTATGTTGAAGAACTTCTCTCTGTCAGAGTTGATAAAGGAAAAAGTATTTTGGAGTTCATTAAAATATGTCAAATCATAAATACATCCAGACACTAGTATCATGAGAAATTAGACTCACTGCTTCTGTAAATATTAAAGCAGTGACTATTTAATGATTCACAGGTTTAATTACAGAGAGGATGACATCTTTATTATAACGGAATAAAAGTAATTATGCATCAGAGGAGCTGGACTGAACTGTGCTCGGTCCTGCATTCTCGGCGCGCAGCTGTGCAGAGCAGGTTGTCAAACACCCACAAGTCTGTGACAGTCTGCTTTTGTTTTGCAGTCAGCTGAGCATCTGTGAAAAATGGTATCCCTCCCATGGCAGAGCAGTGTTTAATTGACCACAGCTAAAGAATTGGCAGGGTGGATTTTAAGCAGTCATGGTCTGAGACAAGAGATTTTATGTGATTGTATAGAGAACAGAAGGTGTGTGCTGGTGGACTACATATCTTCTACTTATTGCAAATAATGCTTATTTGTCAATACTGAAGAGTTAAAAAAAAATTTAATCCTGTGCCATCCATAGAATTTTTATTTGTGTGGAACATATCCAACACCAAGCGAGCATCTTCGTAGGTAGATTATTCAGTCTCCTGCACAATGCATTTTTAGGCAAGTGGAATAAAAGGAACACTTCAGAAACACACAAAGTAGCTAGGGACAGTTTTTGAGGAGAAGTAAAAAAATTACGAATATACTCTTGCAGTTTTTGTTGCTGTTGTTCTTTGTTCAATCTTTTATTATTATCATTCTTCTCTAGCTCAATTGTCTCTATGCCAGGAGAAAATGGGTCACTATATTCACCTATTTTGTACTTCAATAAGTAATTTTTGTATGTGCATAACCCAGCTGAAATCCAGAAGAAAAAAAAAGTATTGAAAGAAGGCAGAGAGAGGAAAAGGGTTCAGGGAAAAGGAATATATCTAGGCAAACTTACCTCAGTGTTACCAGTTTGTCACTAAGACTGTGATTCAGGTCCTCGCTCAGGAGGAGTCTGTATGAAATCTTATTGGCCAGGTCTAGCAACTCTGGATCCCAGTCAGAAACTTGTGTTTGATGTGATGACAAGAGGTTAAGAGTAGAACTACAGTACCCAGTGGTGAGAGAAAGTGAGACAGAATGAGAGTTTGATAACCAAGACTTGGTTTATTCTACAAACAAGTACCTCTGTTTGGTCTGGATGGTTTCTCTTTGCAGATAGGCAAAGTGTTGTCTTTTGGTGTTGGTGTTGTCTTTTCTCTCTGCAGGCAGGATGACCCAGCTAGTCCTGGTTCCAAAAGGAAGGATGAGGATGTGTTTGTGCTGGAGTTAATCCTTTTTTTGGCACATCTTCTCCAGCTCTTCTTGCAGTGATGTGTATGTGACTGCCATCACGGGTCAGAGTACCTCCAATTCATTCTAAACTGGCTGTTGAGTTTCCCTCATTGGAGATAATCAAAAACCATCTGAGGTACATTCAAGATACTACTACTCAAGAGTCTGTATGTAGGAGCTTTCTTGTCTCATTAGAGAACCATAGACATACTGAATATTTTAAATTGCCAGTTGAGAACTCTTGGTGCTCTTGTCTACCTTTCTGCACTAGAAGCAAGGCCAAATTTCAGTTAACATTAGTCTTCTCTGTATGCTTATGGGACTGAAGGTCATTGTGTGCTTGTGGTATGGTGTAAAGGTGAGATGGTGTATAAAAATGTCCAATTATAGAATTCAAAGCTGTACATAGTGAATTAAATGGATGAGTCTGTGAATGAACCAGTCTGTCTATTACACTACACAGAGAATAAGAGCTTGAGAGATGTAATGTGCCTTCATCTTTCTGTCACTGTCTCTGTGAATGACTTTGGGCAACTTTCATCCTTTCCATATTTTGCTTATGAGAACAATGATATTTCCTTTGTCAAGGCCTCCATGATGTACAAATTAAGGGACCTGTGTAATAACCAACCTTGTTTTGGTTTTCTGAGACTATAGCATGGGTGTAGCTCACAGCAAAAGTACTGTGGCAGAACCTGCAGTGCACTGAGTGGATTCTATGAGTGAAGTGTTTGCCCTTGGAGGTAAATGGCAGATATGAGGAAGAGGTGTTTGGCTTCCTAGAATCATAGAAAATACAGCAGGAAAGCACCATAAAACTTTATTTCATTTACCTCTCAGCCCAAATAATCATTATGTAAAGTATTTGACTGGAGTTTGTCTAACATATCTTTCATAAATGCTCAATTTCAGGGGTTTCTTAGGCCATTTTTTCTAATGTTTTTCTGTCTTACCTATTGACAAACTTTTCCTATTGTCAAATTAAGTTTTTCCTTTTTGTGGGTTTTAGATCTTGACAATTTTCCCAATCTCAATGGACTTGAAAAATTGTTTCCTTCTTTGAAAATACCATTCACATATTTGAAAACTACTCCTGTGGGATTCTTCTTCTTCTTTTTCTTCTTTGCATCAAGAATTCCAGACTCTTCACCTTTTCCTCTTGAGACACATTCTGCTGTCCTCTAATTATTACCTCTGTTGCTTTCTTATAGACTTTGAGTGGCTCATTGTGGTGCATAAATCTGCTCACACAACTCCTGTTGAGAATTTTAATAAGTTACAGATAACAGCAAGATTACTTCATGTGTCCGGCAGATTATTTTGTTGACTTTTGTGTGACTTGTGGCTCTTTCAGATTTCTGCAGCACTGAAGAAAAGTTTCCAAAGCAGTTTTTTCCCATTGAGTAATTGCAAAGTTAATCAATCCCATAAGAGTGAAATATTTTTTTGAATTTTGTTTTATGTTGTTGGGCTACTTTAAGTCCTGGTTCCTTCTATTTTTATCAGCTGAAAATTCAATCTCTACACATAATAATGACAAGGATGGTAGGACAGAAATATAGTTAGTACTAGGTCATGGATAGACTCCTGAAGGAGCTGCACTTGATAAATCAGTCAAGTGTAAATACTGGTGTAACTTCTTGGTGATTACACTCTGACTGTGGCTCACAATGAGTTTTTTGTGTGACAAGAATTTCATCCAGGTCATTTTGCCTTAGCTCACCCTTGAGAATGTTGTAGAAGATAGCATGGCAGGCCTTGTTGCTGCTGCTCTGTCTACAGGGTACGCTGTTCCGGGCTAGAATTACCCAGTGTACTTTTTCTTTATGAGTCATTTGTATTTATCACATACTTAAGTCTGTTACCTGACACTTAAGGGGTGATATTTTCTCACTCCAGGGCGAAAAAGGATGTTTCTTCTTCCATTATAAAATAATTTAATTGTAAGCCCACTTTCATTATCATTGTTTTCTAGTGTTAAATCTCCTCAGACCAGAGTCTGGACATTCCTTCAGTATTCTGAAACCTATGAACGCTAGTAACTAATATTCCTTCTACTCTACCTTATATAACAGTATTTGTTGAGTTAACCTTTTTTGAATAAAACCTCAATTCATCTTGGTACTGAAGAGATATAGACAAGCAGATATCCAGGTGAAATTCATCTGGCAGCTGTTAATTTTCCTTAATTAACAGGAAGCAGAGCGAGACAAAACAGTAAGTCAAATTCAACCCAAATTCTGTTTCAACACATTTAAAAATTAATATTTTTTCCTTAGGTTTGCTTTTAGTAAAAACAGTAGATCATGCAATTGTAACCAGGAAAAGTAAACATTTTAGAAGGTCTATTCTGTAAGTGAAATACATAATTACTTTGGAACTTCTGCAGCTGGAAATAGTGTTGGGCTAAAGTTTTCTGGATGATGGGGTCAAGTGCACCTTCAGTCAGTTCACAGACAAGACCAAATGAGGCTGTAGCATTGATCTGCTGGAGGACAGGAAGGCTCTGTAGAGGAGCCTGGACAAGCTGGACTGACGATCTGAGCCCAATTGTATGAGGTTCAGCAAGGCCAAGTGCCCAGCCTTGTACTTGGGTCTCAACAACCCCATGCAATGCTAGTGGCCTGGGACAGAGTGTCTGGGAAGCTTCTTGGTGGAAAAGAAACTGGGGGTGCTGGCTGACAGCAGCTGAACCTGAGCCAGCAGTGCCCAGGTGGCCAAGAAGGCCAGTGGCATCCTGGCCTGGATCAGCACTGGCGTGGCCAGCAGGAGCAGGGCAGGGATTGTCCCCTGTACTCAGCACTGGTGAGGCCCAGTAATCCACCTGTAATCCACATTAAATCTCTAGTTGTGAATCACTGAATTTGTGGTCCTTTTTTTGTAGAAGACTGACTGTGCCAGTGAGTGTATTTCCTTGAAGGAGTGCCATGGAAATCTTCCAGAAGCTCAGTTAACATATTCACAAGAGTGTTTGAAGTGAAAGTATCTCCCTAATCATCTTGAAACTTAATTTCCCATAGCCTGCTTAGATAATTTTCAACTCTTGCCCATAGGAAAGAGAAGCAATATGACACATTTTTTGATGATAAGTCTTGTAAGACTGCAGGTTATTGTCCCTATAGTCCTTCACTCTGGTAAGTTTGTGTGCAATCGACTAATAGTAAACAGGATTTTTGTGGGATCAATAACAGCAGGTTGTCTAAATGTTGGTTATAAAAAGACTTATCTTAAATAGTAGCAAATCTCAAAAAAAAAACCCTGCACAAACATTTTTTTGTGCTATTGTTTTTTTCCACACTTCCTAATCTCTCTTATGTTAAAAATGCATATGAAGATTTCATCCTAAGGCACTCTTTTTAGATTTAATAGCTAAAACCTCACAGTAAAAAAATCCTATGAGAAGACTATCAAGTACAGACAAGATTCAGAAGCAAAGAAAAGCATTCGCAAGTTTTGGAAACAATTAAAGTTTCTCCTCTTGCAATTACAAAGGAAAGGAAAAAAGAAAAAAGAAACACACAGGCTTAAAAACTGTCTAGAAAGGTTTAAATGATCTGTAGTCTAGATTTGAAACCATCTGTAACTGGCATTTCATAATTAGTCATGATTGAGGTTTTCATTTTCTTTCAGCTGTGCTTAATTCTGAGTTTAAAGAAACAGTTTCTCATCTGTTTGCTCCATCATTTGGAAAATCAGTTCAGATCAGGATAAAAAATAGTCTTGAATATAATAAGAGAACATTATCATAGAATAGCTGAAGTTGAAAGAGACCTGGAGGCTGCCATCCACCGACTCTGCCTAAATAAGTGTCCTCTATCACAAGCTGCTCAGGGTCAAATCTACATAGGTTTTTATTAATTCCAAGCATGGAAACTTTAAAAGCCCTCTAAACAGCTTTTATTGACTCTTTCTCAATTGTTTAGGATTTTAAAGAATATTTTCTTTGCCTCTTTCTCCTTTCAGAAGTAGCCAAAATTGTTTGTGCTGCATTATTTTAAAACCGGAAATTGTATCCTTGTGGTCATATCCATCATGCTATCCTAAGAAAGGGTCCTAGAATTGACAGGTAGGTAATTTCCATGCCAGAAGCTACTAGAGAGCTTGATACATTTAGATTTCTATTTTTGGTCACACATTTCAGTTCTGTGGTTGAGATAATAAAAATGTCATCATTTAGATAATTTAAAATAATTTTTTTTCTACTTTGGTTTTAGAGCTGTGGGCTGTTCAGGCAGTTTTTCTCACAGAGTGAAGAAGAGCTCTTGGTAGCATCTGTGACTGGCATTCATGTTTCCTGGATAAAGCTCCTTTTAAATACTTATATGGAAATACAGGTCCTCAACCATGGAGTAGACAAGCACTCTCTTACATTCCATACCTATTAGTGGAGACACTAAATTCAGTCTACGCTGGTGGCTTAACTTAAATATGTGCTCATTTGCCTGAGTAACAGATGTCTTTTTCAATCACAGCCTCTGAAAGATCATTTTACATAAAAAAAGAATTTTGTATATGTTTGAGAAGAAAAAAATTCTCTGTCTTTATCTTATAAATTCATTAGCATATGTTTTTCTGAACTGCAAATATTAACATAATTTGTTCTAACTTATTTAGTTTGTATCCCACCTAATTTTGAATATCAATTATGGCACAAAAATGGGGTATATACTTACATAATGTGTTGCTCTTGCATAGAATATGTAACATCACAGAAGCCGACCACTGATGATTCACAAATACAAGGAAAAAAACCCAGTTTTGGAAATATTCTGCAATATGTCTGCAATTCCATAGGTTAAATATTTCTTGAAGGAAGCAAGCTGTTTTAGTGGATAAACACATTCTGTATGCTTGTGTGAGATCATGCTGATTATCTCCTGCAAGCTGGTACAGGCATAATCCTGACAGTTTTGAGGCTCACAGAGTATAACGAGTTTCAGACAGAGCAAGCATAAATTCATCTCCCTACTGCCTTTGTCATTTGGTCACAATGGGGGGATGCTAGAGAGCCACATTGTCACCCAGGCTGGTCAAGTTTCAACCACTAGCAATTTGGGGACAGTTTGAGGCGAGTCAGGTGTCTGGAAGTCCAAATACTTCACTTTGGAAACCTCAGTGCTTGAGGAAGGTTGATAAGGTAAAAGGCCGGAGTGGGTGGGGGACCATGTACTTAAGAGTTATCCAAGATGGAAGCGAGTTCTCCAGCCAGCTGAGCTGTGAAGTGCTAGAAGAGCCTTTCAGTCAGAGGAGAGCTATTTGCACAAGAGTTGCTCAGAACAGTATGTGTGATTTTCAGCCAGGATAAACTTGCCAACCTCTCATCCCCTGTGGAGCCAGCAGGAGATAGAGCTTGTGACAGAGGTGTGGAAACTAGTTTGGAAAATTTTATCTTTTTCACTAGAGAGATGACTCTTTTCCATAGCCTGAAATAGCTTCTTTTCACACCCATATTGGTTTCATGTCCCCATTAAAAATAAAAGCTTTAAATTAGTTAATTTAGATTTTTTTGTTGTGATCAGTCTTTGCCCTGACGTGAAGCTAGACTTCTAAGCACAAAGTACATCTTAAAATGCTGACCACGATACCACTGGCCACCTATGCCAGCTTTAATAGCAGATCTGCTGGGTGTAAAACCACTTTATCCAAAAGTGCTCTGTTCAAGGTCCAGCACAAGCTGGAATGTGCAAGCAAGAATATCTTACAGGTTCAGAAGGTTTATGGTTAAGCATGTTCGTGGGCTTTGGCACTGGACAAGGCTGAATAGATAATTACCCATTAGTTATCAGGACAGGGTCCTTACTGAGACACAGTAGGCAACCCTACAGCCCAATTTTTCCAGCACCAAACCTTATGTGGGAAGTCATCCTGCATTTCTGCAAGAGGGCTTTGCTATGAACCCCTCCTCAAATCCCTGAATTTATATATGGGTACAATCCAGTTATACATCCCCAAACCTAGGGAATACTTATATGGTGCTTTTTAAAACTATGTCTTAGCAGCAGAGATAGCAGAGTGAAACACTCTGTTAAACCCAGCCACTATCTCTGCATGATTTTGCAAATCTTCATCTTGCCAGGTTCACTCCCTCATGTGAGTAGAACTTCTTAGGATATACCTAAAGGATCTCTTGAGTGCTGAAATTTGGGTATGTGTATGAATATTTCCTTGGGTGTTCTCTGGGGAAGGAGGAGTATCAAATGTCACTGGGGGATTTGTTTTTATCTACACTTTAAAATAGACATATGACAGCTGAAATAAACAGTGGGACCTTTATCCTACATCCTTTCTGAGTGTTTTCTGGCATTAAACCTGACTTAAAACTTCAACAGGCTCCAGTGAGATGGCTTGGCATATGGAGGAAAGTGGGGTCAGAACTCAGATCCAACTTGAAGCTTTAGCTAACTCTATAGGGTGGCAACTTGTGTAACTTCAGATAATTTTCATTGTCGTAAAAATTCAGCTATGTAAACAAATTTTTACCAGAATTTTTCCTGTTGTACCTAAGGTGTTCAATTCTGATGAGGAGGTTACTTTGTATCCCTGTAAAATCCTACAATGACAAAACTTCCCAGCCTGAAATTACAAGTCAACTATTGCTTAATGAAGAAATGAAATTGCTATTCTATGCTACATCTGCATGTGAGTTTCTATTATGAGACAAAAAAATATTTAGCAGTCTGCTGATTACTTTTAATTAAGGAATTTATGAAAAAAATAACCTAGAAATGAAAACTTCACAGTTCACCGCATAAGAGAAATTGCAAAATTCTATCCTTTAATGCTATTCAGGCTTGAGCATCACCAGAAACATTGTCCAGAGACCAGACCTTGTACTGCTCTTTTGCTCAAAGAGCCCCTGGAAGTTGTCAATAAGTAGGATTTCTGTTTGCTGGCATATAAGTCTCCACTTCTTTGTATTTCTTTTTTCTTTCTGGAGTTTAGCCAAAAGAAAGCTTCTATTTGAGTGCCAGAAATTATTAATTGCTTATTTCTTTGTAAGATCTTTGTGACAGACTGGATTAATCTGCTGAGAAATAAGGTCAGGTAGAAACTGGAATAACAATCAGCTTAGAATTATCAAAAATAAATATTCTCCCTCCTAAGCTTTAACTGAAAAGGCTACTTGGCTTTTAGAAAACAAAAAATGTATGAGAAAGACTGTAACATGTCCAGAAGAAATGAGATTCTCTGCCTTGGACAAACATAGATAATTTTTTTCTGGGAAGAGTTAGAGTGACTTTAAAGAGTAATTTTTCATCCATTGTCTTCAGTGTTTGGCAAGTATGAATCAACATTTATTCTACACAGGGAAACTAAGGCATAGAGTGCTAATTACCCCCAACAATGGATCCATTATCTGGATCCAACATTGCTGTTAAGCTCATGTGGTTTCGAGCAAGTGAACACTCCTTCTGACATAAGTGGGTTTGCTACCACGCCTGCAGAAGGGCTGTTCATATCAGGAGCTGATAATAGAGATGAAGATACCCAGTCCTCAGTCAGGAAGTTGGAAAGGATGTAGATGGTGGTGTTCACCTTACCTTACTGTGAATGCCCATATCTGAGCTACTCATCCTGTGCTCCTTCCTCTCCTAGAAAAAATGGGCGAAATTCATCTGAATTTTTAAGGTGGGTTGACCTTGGCTGGCCACCAGATGCCCACCAAGCCATTCTCTTACTCCTTCAACTCAGCAGGACAGAAGAGAAAACAAAGTGAAATGCTCATGGGTCAAGATAAAGGCCATTTAATAAATACAAGCAAAGACCAAATGTGGAAGCAGGAAAAAATAACTCAATTTCTTCTCTATTTCCCATCAACAGGTGATTTCCATCCACCTACTAGGATGGTTTTGGTATGTGCAGTGGTTGCTTTGGAAGACAAATGCATTAATAATGATTGAGTCCCGCCACCACTTCCCTCCTTTTTCCTAGCTTGTATTGCTGAGCAGAAATATGGCATGGAATATCCCTTTGGCCAGTTTGGATCAGCTGTCCTGACTATATTCCCTCCCAGCCTCTTGCCTACTTCCAGGTTACTGTGCTTGGGAGTCAGTGGTGGTTGGATTGTCATCTTGGCGCTGTGGGATCACTGCCCAGGAATAGCCAAAGTGTTGGTGTGTTATTTTCTTCAGGATGAGATGGACCTTGGTCTGAGAGTGCCTTTTTGACTGTGAACTGCAGCAAAGAAGGTTAGTTGGGATGCAGACAAGCCAGAGTTTTCTCCTCTATTACTTTGGATTTAGGAATATTCTAGCCTACCTGACCTGTGTTGGACAGGATCAATTTCTAAATAATTACTTTAGTCAGAAGTTAGGAAGCAAGAAAAATTTTATGGTTCTTTGTAATCAGAAATGTGTCAAAAGTTTTTAACCTGACTGAAAGCACAGAAATAATCTTTGCAGCTGCAAGTGCCTAAAACAAGGGTGCAAGGACTTTTCTATCTGCTGGACTTGATGAAGGTTGATGCAATCACCATGTTCTGCAATTATCACTTGACAGCAGCAGATTAATACTTACAGTGGATGCTATTAATGTATGCTTAACAAGATGAATACTCTTGCTAATGAATCCCAGTAGTCTCAGAAATCAGAGGAAGGTTTCTGTGTGTGCATGTGCATGTGAAAGCAAAAGCAAAGCACCAGGGGTTATTGGAAAGCTATTATCAACCCTCTGAAAGCTGTAAATCAAAGACAAATAAAACAGCTTCCAGTTTGTCTTCTGCTGCTAATAGGTGTTTAGTGTTTGGACTGACATACATAAAGTTTAATTTCTGCCCAATGTATTGAAGACACTGACAGTGTAGTAAAGCATGATGGCCAAGGACACAAGGGATTGTCATGGCTAGTAAGAGGCCACAGACTGCAAGACTCTATCCTGTCATAAAGCCATTTTGCATGCAGCTTTGGCAAGCAGTTGGCCATTTAAAGTCCAAAATTAGAAAAGTTCAGGTGTCTACAGTTTAACCAGATGCTTTATACACCACCCTGAACCCTCATTCTCAGTGTGGAATTATTTCCATCTAGTTTAACTGAATTGTATGATCATGGTTTGCCATGGTATATATGCTAAAATTTGGCCTTACCATACACAGAAAACCTCAGCCAATTACCATGAGTAAACAAAAATTACTTTGAGTAAGCATAATATTATATTGTGGAATAATAACTGCATAAAAATAATGTCAGAACTCCCAAAACAAAGAAGTATTGAAACAAGAAACCAGCACCCTTGACATCAGCCTGCTTCTGATCATTCACACTAAGCTAAGAATCACGTCACAAGGCAGCAAATCCCCTAAATCATCATAAGGTAGCAAATATAGTTGGAGAACACAAAGGAATGGGGGCAGAACTTGCTGTTATGGGTTTGATGGGAGTAGTGAGCACTGGACTGTGACTGGCTTGGACACAGGGTGTCCCTGGTGCAGCTTTATATGGACACCTCCTGTCCATCAGGAAAGGGCGAAGATTGACCCCAAGTATCACAAACTCTCTCTAAGGTGTTACTGCAGAAAGCAACAGACACAGATTGGAGGTCCTGTACACCTTTCTGTCATCTTCTTCTTTCCTCTCTCTGGTAGGCTTTGCTTTTGATTCATTAGTTTTCCTTTGTGAGTGTTAGCATCCATTACATTTTAGTCACACAGTACATACAGGTGCAGAGGTTCTTGGTTCCCACCTACCAACACAAGGCATTGTTCAGATCTGACCTTGAGAGGTGTAGAAGTGATTCTGCCTTCCAACACAGGTAATAAAGTCTCCCTGCTTCCCACCAGTCATCTGCAGTCTCTGGTGTCCCATTGTTTGTCAGTGTCACAGCCCTGATGCCCTGAAGGACTTCTTTTTCCATCAACCTGTGCCGCTGGCTCCTGTCTTCAGTAGCTGTTGCATCAAGATGAAAGAATGTGAAATAGAGCTTCAGCAATTTTCTCTCTGTCTTGGCAATAGAAGGAGATTTTTGCAGGAAGGTCTTGATTGCCTTCATCTGGGCTTCCCTTTCCTTCTGCCACACAACCTCCTGCTGCCTCTACAGGAAGACACATGGGCTCCCTAGGCCAGGGGGAGCTCTACAAAACTACAAACATTCAAATGCAGACCAGACTACAGAAGAAAGAGCTTGCAGCCATCCAGCAAGCTTAGATGCTTCCTTCTTCTGATGACTGTAAAGGGATAAAAAGATTCATTGATTAGAAGAAACTTGTACTTATCTAGCTTTACAATTGGATGCAGATGGTGGTCTTTACAGTGTGCAACTGCTGAAGCACACATAGCAGCTTCCCAAAGACACCACATCCAATCATCTTCAGAAGCAGCATTTTTATTTATTTTGGGAGTAGGCTCTAAGAATTGTATATAGATTTCTTTTAAAATATCATTATGTCTAAATCTGTCAGTAAAGGCAAGATAAAAATACCTAGAGCAAGTTCCATCAAATGATACCATTTCTTTGCTAAAATAGATGTAATTCATCACAACAATAGATGCTAGAAATAGGAGTCACACTGTGGAGCATTAGTATGCTAAATTACTGCCTTTTGCATAAAGTAATCACTGAGCCAAAGCAGTAAATAGCTGATATTAAAGCAAAAAAATTCTTTTTATATTTAATTTACTAAATATTTCTATTCTCTTGCACTTCCCTTGTTGCCCTCTCACAGTACTAAAGAAATCTATTTCTTCCTTTGCACTCTAACTAAAATGAATTTTCCTTCATATATTAGTGTGGATGCTGGAGGCACTGCCTTCTCTGTGGGGCTAAAAACCAGCCTTCAGTTCAGTTCTCTTCTCACCAAAAAGGGTGATTCAACTTCCCAGTAACTGCATTAAGATGGATATAAATCCTGTAACTTTGCTTCAGGCAAAAACTCGCAGCCTTACACAGACAAGACTGACTTCTTCTTTCAGCACTTTACACATGTTATAACAAAAATGTTGTTTTTCCTTTTAAATGCTAGAAATTTGAGGGAAAGCACTACACTGGGATCTTACCAGTGCTTCTGAGGAAGGGTTATCCTTCAGGTGCAATGGTGATTTACCTCCATTTCAGAGCAGGGAGATACCTGTGCCTACTACCACCTGTGAAATGGAAATCCCAGATTCAGCTCTTTTCTCAACTTTGATATCTGTATATGTATGGTTACTGGAGAGCACACAACTGATTCAAGGTGCCAGATCAATACCTTACCCTGCTTTTCCTTAGCTTTTTCCTAATCCATATGGCAGCAGTGTTCCTCACAGGCAGTCCATAACTCCAGCCACAATGGTTGATTAACTTCAATAAAAGGGAGAAGAGTTCACAGTTCAGTGCATTGGTACTGCAGTGGTTGCTCTATGGCTGGAGTCCTCTTTATTATTGTTTTCTTTTGGAGATAAGTTCCAGGCCATCACTGGGATTTCAGAGATCTCATTTAGAAATGTATGAAGCACAGAAATGCCCATTCTCCACAAAGGTCCACTCATCACCTGGATGACATTTAGCCAAAAGCCTCCTTCCAGAAGAGTAAGAAAATTAATCTGCTGAAAGGTTATCAGCCCTTTCTCTGTCTTTTTAGACTCCTTTTCAGAATTATTCCCCTGAAAAACAGATCATTGCATGATTATTTCTATCTAGAAGAATTCTGAACAGACCATGGCAATTCCATGAGTGAGGAGGACCAGGTACAGCATCAAAAGAGTCTCCACCACCCTCTTGTCTCCCAAGAAGCAGCCAGAGAGAAGTGAAAGCCCAAAGGCTGTTCTTTCCTAGTAACCCTCTGGTACAAATCTATAACAGCCTTCAGCATAGGACAAAGATGCAGAAGGAATTTCACCTGTGACTTCATATCCAAATACCTCCTAATTCACAGCCAGAGCTCATGGGTGCAGCAGTAACACTGCCACATTTTCTCTCTGCAACTTGACAAAAGTAATATGATTTCTGCATTTCATCTTCCTCTCTGCACAACAGGGCTAATAATAACCTCCTCCCTGCTGCACCAGGTTTGTTGCATTAGTAGCTGTCAAATATCTGTAGAAGGGGAAGGGTTTATTCAAGGGTATGTCTCTCAGGCACAGCACACACAATGTGAAGATGAATATTCAGGAGAGTGTAATTAGGTCTTGCTCCTGGTAACAAGCTCATGGGGAACATGAGGAATGCCAGTCAGAAAAGACCTTTGCAGTAGCAGCACCCAAAGTTTCCAAAACCTGATGAATGAGTGAGTAACCCATGCTCAAGTACCTGCTCTGGAGCTCAGACACCAACTCCTTTCCTCTCCAACACTTCTCTCTAACACCACTCATGCTTTTGGCCTGTTTTTTAACCCCTTTCCCATGCATCCATCTGATCCTGAAACTACTCTGGACCCACTGCACCATGGAGTTGCCTCCGTGTTTTCTCAGATGGCTTCTCCCACAGACATCCTCAGTCTGTGACCTCTGGAGCACAGCAGAGGAAAGCCAGAGGTATGGTTAGCAATCTGGGCAAAAGCTTGAGAGAAGTAGTTAAAATTCACATATAGAAATAACTCTTTTCCAGACCTGTAACTGTGGAACAAGAATTCTATTTTGGACTCAGCAGTGCCCCATCTCCCCATGCTGTGCACACATTCCTCGTGCCCAGGCAACTCACTGCAATCCCTGCTGCAGCCATAGCCCCCTCATTTCCAGCTGTTGGCTCTGTGTCTTCCCTTTAATTAAGGGAACTAGCCAAAGGAAATTCATTACCATTTGAGAGCATAAAAATGCCATTTTCAAAGCTTTCAAAATCCATTCAGGGTGCTGTAGGAGTTGGAGTTATTCTAGTGAACTGAAGTAAATGAGGCTGCAGCATAGAAAATAATTCAGAGCAGAAATTTCAGTAGCTGGACAAATTGCTGGAAGGTTCACGTTCCTGGTATGATCTTTGTTTCCATTATGATTTAGATCTGTACTGTTTAGGTGTTCCTCTGTGTATTACTGAAGATCAGAAAAAACTTTTGAATTGCTCCTGTTTTTGCAGATAACTTTAAACAGTAAACCAGCAAAACATACATATGTAGCAGAAAAAATTCTTTGGGACACTCCCACACTGAATTTCCTTGATTATTGCAGCATTTTTTCTATATGAAATTCTGACAGCAAAATGAAATACCAGCAAAAGAGTAGGAAAGAAGAAGTAGACAAATTATGGTACTTCAGGGAAAAATTTAAATGCAGTTCTTAATTTGGGTTTTAGAATCAGATAATACAGTAGGAAGCAATTAGAAAGGTAGGGAGAAAAGATTTAGTTCATGTGTTGGTCTACTTAACATTAATCCCATCCACTGTTGTCGTTCATATTAATCAGCACATTGTAATTACTGTGTTGTCTCTGTCCTGGTGCTCCTGATGCTGTCACTTATTGTGACAGCATTGCATGAGGTTTAGAGGGGTTTGATAAGAAATGAAATATTCAAGTTCAAACACTGAAACTCATCATAATGAGAACTAAGGTAGACTAGAATAAAAAATTCCACAAGTTTCCTTAAACAAAGGTGCTCACATTGCTGTCCAGACAAAGGTATGTTTGCTGTGCTTCTGCCCTCAGAAACTGAGTTGTCACAGGAAGCCTTAGCACAAGGGCATGATGTAGTAACTATTTGTGCCCCTTTTACATGGAGTGCTAAGTAGAGTAGGGTATCTTACTCATTCCAGTTTATCCATGGCTGAGGTATCTTCTTTAGAAGGTATGAGGCATCTGATTAAAGTGCTCCTCCCACTAAGTGCACATCAAGGGCATTCCAATAAGGGCACCGCCCAGAGCAGCTAATTACGCAGCAAAAATGTGAATACTCCATGAGAAGTCAGCCCATGGCACAAGGTCATGTGTACTCCAAGTCCCTTCCTCTTGCACCCAGACAACCATGGGAACCTTTACTCTTGAAACCAACGAAGTGAGAAAGAAGGCAGCAGTTTTACAGCATAGGTTACAAGAGGGGAAGTGTGGACTGCTGCCAGGGTATGATAAAGGATCATGAAATCATCCTGGGCTGATGTTGGTGAAATCTTTCCAATGACACAATGACATTCAGAATGTAGATTTTCATCCTTTTGCTTTCCTCTGTCTAGTTGTGCCATTCCCCATCTCCCTTTTTTTTTTTGGTTTTGTTTTTTATCTGGCTCTGCAGTCCATTAGGCTGCAATCCTGCTGCAATTCTTCCCCCCTACAGAGCTGAGTGGGGATGTTGTAATCAGCACTTCAGACAGCTTTTCACAAGAAATGACAACGGATTTAAAAAAATGGTATCAATGACTGCTAAAGAGTCACTGTAAAGTGCTTGTAATCAGCATGAAAATTATCTGCAATATAATTACAGAAGACAGCCTTAAAGTATGTGTTCTGATGAATGTAAACAGCGAAGTGTCATCCACTACAGTTTCCCTGGTCTACGGGAACAGTCAACAGTCTCATGCAATAGTCTCAATGCTTCCATCAACATCACAGTCCATATTCCAAAGTGGTGTATGGGCCATGATGGGCTTTGTACACCACAGGAGGCACAGGGCCTCTTAATTCTCTTTGTGACCTGAGGATCACCACCCTGCCAAGCTGCCACAGGGAGCGTATATGTTAAGAGAGTCTAGAAAGCTGAGGGAGAGATGGCTGACCTACAGATCACACAACAAATTAACAGCAGGGGCAGGAAAAGAATGGTGATTTTTCAGCACACATGTCAACTCATCAGGCTACACTACCATCCAGCTGAATCATCTTCCATGCTAGTATAGACCAAGGTTGAGCTGAGTATGGAAATGTGGTCACCCAGAAATGTATATTGGCTATTTTTACATGGGGTAAATAAAGGTTCCTTTCCTTTGCTTGAATAAATACCTTGTTTGAAAAAGAAATCTGTAATTTCCCACAGACAATTGAAAGCCTCTCTTTCACACTCCAAAACACTCATGAAACAAGAGGCAGAAAAACACACGGTCTAAAACCACTTAAATAATCTCCGACCCCTCTGACAGTGAGTCGTTACTAGGTCATTAATAATTTCTGATGAGTTTTGAATGATCATGTTAACTAGTTATTCTACTAATTACGTTAGTTACAGCAAATGGGTTCAAGTATTTCAAATTTCATCTTAAAACCAAACAAGAATGACACATCTTTGAATTGAGAAAATGAAGCATGCAAACAAAAAAAATATTTATTTCTGAGTCTCACTGCAACTTCAGCAAAAAATTAATCCCCTCACTCTTCAGTGTGCATAATCAAACAAAATGCAAATGTGCCTTGGGTAGACAACTTCCCCTTTCCACTCTAGTCCATTTCTGCTTATAATTTGATTACACTTAAAACTGGTTTACCTTACAATCCTACAGAAATATACATTTCACCAAATTTTAGTCATCTGCATATGAGCTTGCCCAAAATATTCTTTGTAGCAAGTAAAAATAAATATTTTGGTGAAATTCTTATCTGATCTGTACCTCTGTGAAGAGTCATGAATTTTAATTCCTCTACCACTTTCCCAGGCATTGGTATCAACATAGACTTTGTTCAACTCTTGAGAAACTGCTAATCACACTGATTTGAGACCTGGAAAAAATCAGCTTAACAGTTTAATAGTCAACTGTGTAGGAACCAAACCTGTGAATATGGTGCAAAAAGGCTGCTATTAGACACCAGGATATTGATCGCTCATCTTTTAATATGTAGCTCAGTTTTCCTCTCTTGTTCAATGGTCTGTGCTGGAGCAAGAACCATGAACAAAGCCAAATTCAGCACAGCTTAGCTCACTAATTTATATTGGCATAACATGATTAAAAGAACACTCAGTTTTATCCCGAGGTCACTACAAAAGCTGGAGACACGAAGCTTTGGTCCAGTTAAGTTTTGTAGAAACTACTGCAGCATTGTGAAATCTTGGCTTGTTTCTCTCCTTCAGCTCTGCAGGAGCAGAATTTCTATCTAGTACCTCAGAATGGGCTGTGCCTGCAGAACTACACCAAAGTGATCTGATTCAGTGCAGGACGAGGATGAGCAGGAGGGCCTATATAAAAACTTGTTTATATATATATATAAAATATATCAACTGCCCAATATATGGGCCAACTTTTGAGAGTGGCACATGTGCATCACTTTAATAGTTGGTCTCCCAAGCAGTGGGAGAAAGCAGGATGTCAGCATTCCCCGCAGACCAGAAGAAAGCTACTGCCCCTGAAGAATGACCCAGAGAACCAGTGGAGGGGAACATGCTTGTCCATGGCCTGAGTAGGGAAAGGGGATGCCTCTCTCCCAGCCTGTGGGCCTTGCTGTAGGATGAGGAGCAGAGGCACTGTAGGACACACTCTGATGTGTGCTCAGAGCCACACTGTCAGACTGGCATCTGCCTTGACAAGACTGCCACTGCCACGCAGTCCTGGGGCTCTCCTGTGGCTGCAGGTGGTTTAACTCCCTGGGGCAAGCCCTTAACTTCCCATACTCACAGTTTAGCTTTACAGGACATTTGTTTCTTTCTGTTCCTCCTCCTCCATCCTTTAAAAGCATAACCAGAACTTTTCTATATCTTATATGTCATTCTGCTTTCCTTTAAGATTGAATTTAATAATTCTGTCTCCTCTGAGTTTGTTCACACTAAGAAAAGTAAACTCTGCTTATTTCTTTATGCAAGTATTTCTGTTTCAACAGCCCTATAATCCCTTTTCACATCTTTGCTGTCTCGTATTAGGCAATCATCCCCATTTTCTGCATCTTTCCATTTCACAAATAAATAGACATAATTTCAACTAACTTTTCATAGTTGTAGTGATTTTATAATGAAGGATTTCTGAATGGTTTTATGTATGACCTAATTTTCAAATAAATCCCAAATGGGAGGTGATTCATTACATGAGAATCTTACATGTTAAACATAATGTGGATGTGTAACATAACAAGACAGATAATAAAGAGCTTTAAAATTAGGTTAGAAGAATAAAGACTTTAAATGTTTCCTAAAATGAAATGGGAGAAAAGGTTAGCAAGATCATTTATGCAATAAAATAGTTATTGCAGGAAAGAGCCCTTCAAGAAGAAATTAAGACAAAAATAGACATTAACACATGTAATGACAAAACCCAAGAAGATCAGGGCAAAGGCTACAAAACAGTAATAGGGCAACCCAGCAGTATCAGCACTGAAGATGACTGATCTGTGGAATAGTTCTTTAGGGTGCAATAAGTTATGAGGTTTTAATGAGTTATTTTTTATCTACTAGTTAGAAAATTAGTGAGTCTGTGTTTGAAACATCACATTTCATTTTCTTTTCAATTTGATTTTACTGTTTAAAATCTGGGTAATTTAGTTTGAATTTTGCTGATGTCCTAGCTATTGGATCTTTTTGTGCTCTGCTACATAAAAAAGCCTTATGATATTGCATAACGTTTCTCTGAGAAGGTTAATTTAGATAATCCTCAAAATGGAAGAAAAAATATCCAATTCCATTTTATTTCATGTGTTTGAAGAAGGAACATGGTTTAGCTTTTAATGGACAGAGACAGGCACTTCTACATGACAATTTATCCTTCCAGTTTAAGATTGAACTCTCTAGAATTGACTGACTCGGGAAGGGACTTAAACCACTGAACTGGAAAGGATGATCAAATCTTAAAATGGTGGATACAAGGTGCCATGAATTCTGACTTGGCAGGAGGTATGAGCTCACTTGTTCAAACACACCATGGAAATGAATAGTTCACAGATTTAAAATGTCTGAAAGCAGTGCTAATTAAGGATTTAAAAGAGCTCCTGAGATAAAATTTTAAAAATCTAGCCATTATTTTTTTTAATTTTGATTGTCAAGTCTGAGATAGTTTGTGATAGCTTTATTGTATAGATTTGTAGATTAGGAATCAGGTAGAGATAATACAATTATACTGAGGTAAAAAATGATGACATCTGCATTTTTACAAATGAAACACAATTGAATGCCATGAATTCTGCAAGACCATCATATTGCCACCAGTTTCGAAGTAATTTGAATCCAAGTGAATTATTTTGATAGAAGGTGCCAGATTCTGACAAATGGCAGCATAACTGGACTAAATTCCAAATTTCAAAACCTATTCACATGTACTGCAAGGTAATAGTTCAGGATACCCAGAAGAAGAATGAAGAAGGGAGGGAGATAGCAATAGATTCTGCAATTTTAGATAAATTAAAGCGCCTGCAAAATTGCTACTGGTTTTCATCAGCAAAACAGTTGTCTGCACTTTGGTCTTTTATCCAGCTGCCAGTTCTTATTTCTGCCTCACTGTCACTTTGCAGGTCATGCAGCCTTGTGCCCTGGCACTGAGTGTCTGACAGCTATGATGCTGATCATTGCTGCAAAATTATATTCCACACTCCTACATCTGTCTTTTTCTGAAGAGTGCTATTGTGCTGAGTGGGCGTAAACTGATAATAAAGTTAGCTGGCTGGATTATGTCATTGTTGTTACATCCATGGCAAAAATATTCTGCGCTATTTTTCTTTAGTGATCCCAAGCTTTTCAAGCATTGTGGATGTCATTGGTGTTACCATTACCCCCTCTGATTTTTAAAACTGTTGAAAATTTTTTAAAATTATACAGCGGAGAACTTGTATATTGAGGGGTTTTGCAGCTGACTTTTTTTGGTAAATGTTTACTTGCCAATTTGAAATGCCAGTACCATCTCTAATAATAGTTGAAAGGGATGTTTAAAGAAAGAGTCCTAAGCATTTAAGTCCAATTCATATGCCTTTAAAACAAAACCTCCCAAATAGCTTAGTTATGGAAGTTTCCTATTTGAATTCTCTCAGTTCCAGGTTTGTTTTAAATCCTAGTAGAGACCTTTGGAAAATTAAACTTACACTTTCAATCCCTGGAAAAAATACTTTCATTGATCCAATTGCCTCCATATTTCCCACTCATCTGCCAACTGGGAAACTCTCAGATGCCAATGGCTCTGGAAAAAGGGTGTGAAGAGACATGATGGAGTTATGCTGTCACCTTTATCTGCCTGCTGTGTGCAATTGAACATCTGTGAGGGACCAGGTGAAGGTGTCTTCTTCCATAAAACCTAATAAAAATGTTATCTCTAATCACAGAAATGTTAAGAAAGATGATCAATTGGTGAGATGAGAGGAACAGCTGGTATGGGCTACTGTTGGTATTTTGTCATATAGTTCTAAAAATGCTATTCTGTGACTAAAGGTCTTTGGGCTAGAAATAAAGACTCAAAGGAGCAATAAACAGCTGGAGAAAGCAAGGTCTTGAAGCTCAGGTCAAATGGACAGTGAAAGTAAGGAATGGACACAAGTTAGAAGAAAAATGTAGATGTTTTGTAAAGAACACAGGGATACTAGGCAAAGATATATAATGAGCAGGAAGAGATTTATGAGGAAATCAGGAAAATTATGGTTTTAAAAAGCTTTATAGAATAGTCTGTAATGTTGATACATTGATAGCAAGCAAGTGAAGCTGGGCCAATACTGAGTACCCAGAACCTCCCAGTCTCTGCAGCTTGCAGATCTTTTCTGTCCTAAGAAGTATTTGAATTCTTGACAACTGTTAGTATTGGCTGAATAATTGCAAATATGAGCTACATTAATAAAATAAATAATTTTCACAGGATCATGTTCAATTTACTTTTGATGAATAAGACAAAATAATGTTTTACTTTCAGCATGTAAGATACACATCTTATATCCATATATGTTAGATACTGTTTTTTTGCTCTCTTTGTTGCCAGTAAAGCCTGTTTGTCCAGGTCCAGGGCATTTTTTTAACTGCCCATTTCTGAGTTGTTTCTAGTGTGGGGGCTGTAGAGCCAGGCTCAACCCCACCTCTTGTCATCCCATGCCTGTACTCCTTTCTGCTCCATCCTGTGCTTTCATATCTTGAGGCCTCTTCTATTTTGCTAGGTCTGTATTTCTGTATACTACATCACTGTGTTAATCAGAAATATCTCATTCCACACAGAATGACTGTTTTCTACCTATATAAAACTGCAATTGTACTGCATGAAGATAACAAAAGCAAAAAAAAAATTACCCACAGAGATGTAATCAATTAGAGAAATTGCTGTTACAGCTAAATCAAGTCATAGAAACCATAGACAGGTCAAGAAAGGTTTGGACAAAGCAAGCCTGGACAAACCTCGGTCCTGAGGTCCTATGGACCCGGTATCTGTGCTCTAGATTTCCAGCAAAACAGGGCTACACAGTCACATGATATTCCAAGTGGACATTATATAAAAATATAACTAAGCAACTTAATTGCAGAGGAAAGTATTATTTCCATTTCCTTTCGCAAAATTCAAGTTGCTGATAGATGGATGCCCTGCCTGTATAAAACAGGTGAAAATGCCAACCAATTTTCTAACAGGAATATGTTTTTTGATGCAAACCTCTTCATATGACAAATTATTTCAGATAGTGCACTATTTCTTTACTGGAAAAGTAGAAAACTCTCCGAAGCTGAACTCTTTGCCAGAATGATGCCAGAGTCTTAATAACAAAAAAGTGTCTGTTCTTTAAAAGGAAGGTGGCAGATGTTTGTACTGAAGAGTTGGTCAGCAATGAAATAGACTAACTTAGTTATAATGCTCCTCATACTGCTGAGATGTGGAGGTTCTTGTGAACCCTGTCAAGTCACAAGGATAATTCTTGTGATGGAAGTACCCAGATGCAACTTTGTGTTAGAAGTATGGTAACTGCAGAGGAAGATTTCGTGGTATTCAGCCATACATCTACTATTTGAGGCACAGAAAGAACAACATCCCTGTGGTCTGTGAGGAATAGAAGAATTCTGATTATTTTAGTCTGTGGTATTTAGCTGTATACACTTCCAGTCCCCCTCACTTCTAGTTGGTGGGGAACACTATTGGTCTTGCCCTATACTTGGTTTTGAAAAGAACAGAGCTCTTTGAAGACAGGTATTCATTTAATAAAGAATTGCTAACTCCCCCTTCTTTTTTTCTTTTCTGCCTCAGTCTATCCAGCTTTCAAATTTTTGTTCTGTGAACATGTTCATTTGAGTGGATCTCTTTATTGCTCAGTAATGCACTGGGAGATTTGCAGGCAAATGAAAGGCATAGGAATTATTATCTTTGTATATATCATATTAAATGTGCATAACTGGACTTTGGCAAAGTACCAGTTATTTTTTCCTTACTTCTTGAACTTCATTTATGTTATTTCATTGTATTCATTTTATATTGAGAGTGAGATTCTTCCCTCTCAAAGCTGCTTGTATTTCCAGGTATAGTTTTTCTTAATGACTTATCCCATTGCTGCAGACAGGCAGGGTGTGAAATACTTCATTTGTAAATTAATAGATGTTTTTTCTGTCAAATATTTAAGAATAATAAATACATGAAGTAAAGAAAATGTGATAGAGTTTATACTGTTTTTCTAATGGCCTACATTTGCAGTAACCAGCTAACTGTCAGAAAAATGGGGAAAATATTCTATGACATTTTTGCTTTTAAAAGTATTAGTCAATTATAAAGGGTGGCTAATTGCCTGACTTAAAATAGCCACAAGGGTTAAGTAAAGATTGGGATAATTTTGCCAGAATAAGGAATTTGTCCAAGTTAATATTTTGGGAGCAAATGTTTGAAACTTCAGAGGCAGGGAGGATGTTCAGACTTCAGCATGGCCATTTGTGTGATTAGCTTCCTATGGAGGATGGAAGGGTTGGTGGATGGATGGATGGATGGATGGATGGATGGATGGATGGATGGATGGATGGATGGATAGCTGATGTTCATGCACTGAAGGAAGCTGAATATAGTTTTCTATACAGTTTTCAATGGTCTTGATAACCAGGGAAGGCAGGTTACTGCTTTTGAATCGTGGACTCTGCCCTGTATCTGAGCAACAACACAAAGAGAATTTTTTACTATAAGGGATCTACTTATTCATGTCATCAAAAAAAGATCTGATGTGGCAAGGTGCTCAACACTTACATCTTCTGACCTGTTTCAACAGCTTGTCCCAGGAGATTGTCAGTACCTTGAAAAAATCCATCCATTGGCTCTTTGACTATTTTGTGCCTTTAGCCTGAATCACCCAAGATTTGTTGTAATGGTAGTTTTGTTAGGTAGAAGCTTGGGATCTCAGTGCTATTGTGCTCTCCTCTCCAAGTTAATCAGTTTTCACTTCTAGAATTCTTAACACAGATCCATTCCTGCTAACTAAGGCATGTTGCTTGCTCTGCTGAGAATCTAGGACAGACTGTCTCAGGGAGCTGGCATGGGTGTCATACAGGTGCAATCACATTCTATCTGGCTTTGAGATATCCATAAAAATTTCTTGGCATATTGCATTGTTAATCTGTAAACTGTAAATTTTAATGGAGTAAAACTTGACTGTATCCCTCTGGTGCAAACACTTAGAAAAATACTGTACCACTAAAAAGTTAATGAAAATGTTTACTTGTGGGCATTTTTATTCTTTTTCTACCAAAACCAGACAAATTTCAGACTATTTCCCTTCTCTTCCTGCTGTCTAGTACACCAACAACATGTTCAAAAGTTGTTCAATAAGTAAGAAAACATTTTTCTCCTGCTTATTATTGTGATGACATTGGAATCATCCACCAGTGCAGAAATGGTTAAAGAAAGATGCCTAAAGCTGTAATTCTCAAGTTTCCTGCTTTTGTTTTTGCTGATGCTACTGCTTTAGCAGTCCCAGATTTGCAGTCAGAAAAAGTGATTTTCAAATTAAAAAGAAAAAAAAGCATGTCTGCTCTCAGCTGGACCTATTCATTCATATCACTCAAAGCACATTAGGTATGCCTTTGAGCTCTAGGAATTTGGGGAATAAATGCTATATTGTCTCACGGGTTCACTTTACTCTTTCTCTGCACCATCTCCCTGGTGCAGATTCCCATGAGCTTTTATTAGAAATTCCTAGAAGTCAACCAAGCCAGTCTGTCACACTCAATAACAGCCATCATATCCCATGAGTCTCCACCGTGTCTGTTTTCTTCATTCTGATACTTAATGTAATAGAAAATAATAGATACTCTTCACTGTAATGAAAAATCTAATGGCATTTGTACAAAAGGAGAATGTTCAGAAAACGATATATTTTCACATGAAATAAAGAAAGAAGACAGGGAAAAGATAATCAGTTAAAATTTTGAAGGTAAATGAAGATTTATTCCATTATTTTAAAATGGGAAAAAGATATTTGCCAATGCTTAGTAAATATGTATAAATAAGTGGAAAAATAATCAATTTTTTTAAAAAAACAAGGCTCTTAGAAACAACATCAGCTTTTCTGTTCTCCATTGGCTGCTCTAAGTCCACTTTCTAGACACTCAACATTTATAGATCAAGGATTTTTTAGCTTTTATGATCCCTCAGAACTTCACTGGGAATTTTTTGCTCTCTGTTTTTTCTTGAAATGGTAGGACTGAAAGAGTTTTCTGAAAATCTGATATAGGAAGAAATGCCATATGTCAGAAATCTGACATTCCATCTTTATTTTATTTACAGATTGATCCACTGAATAGATCAAACTTCTGGATCACTAATGGATATACCTTCCAAATACTCTTGAAGGTTAGGTAAATACTAAATATCTTCAGTTTCAGAAGGGAATAAGAAATGAGGAAAGATTAGTAGTTTAATTTTCCATGGCATTAAGCACCCACTTTTTAAAGACACAGTCAATAGAAACAACAGCTCTCAGCACTTCTGAAAATTGAGTGATAATGGTCTTAATTAAGTCACCAAGTAAGTCGGTATCAGAGCTAAGAATACAGCTGAGGTTCTGTGACTGTTTGATTGTAAACATAAAACTTTTTCTTTTTTTAGTCAGCAATCAGAAATGAGCATAGCTTACAACAATTTTAATGCTTATGACTATAGATTAAGTATAAGTATGCAGTGTAAGACTATCTGCAGGGTTTTTTTGCAGGACAACCTGTGATTTAAGTCAATTGGCTGCTTTATGGAGTACTAAATGGCAGAGAGCAGCCATCTTGTCCTACCCTAGGGAGCTAAGAGACCTTGGAAAAGTCCAGGGATATCAGATGAAGGCACACATTCCAGATGTAGGCAGTCAGTACTTTATCTTCTAGGAAACATTCATGTTTCAATCCCTTAGTGTTATACTGAATGGCAGGATCATCCATTTCTTGGTGTTACAGCAAATGACTATTTTTTCCCATTGTCCTGAAAATCAGAACATCCATTTCTAGTACTCTAGGTAGTTTTAATGTTGGGCCAAGTCAATAGTCAGAATTAATTGGCTCTCTCAGACCCAAACCCAAGCTCCTAGTTAATTTTAATGGGAGCTTTTTCTGTGTCAGAATTGCCACTTTATTATTCTTCATTATTTTACTGCAGTGATGCTGAGCAACCACAGCTGTGTTCCCTTAACCCTGCACTTCTAGACAGTCCAAAAATAGATATCAGCTGCAGAGAATCCCTACTTTTAAGGTAAGACTTAGCTCATCTATGCTGAGCAACTATACACACAGTAACTGAACAGCAGTACAAAATGTCCCATAGTCAATGGACAGAAAAACACAGTTCCTGGGTGTAACTACAGTTTGAAGAAGCTTGCTGAGCTCTTTGCTTATGCTTCCCAGTTGTGAAACTAAAGTAAGGACAGATGAATTTGGGACTAAGTCCTCAAATATAGTAGATGACTTGCAGGCTCGGTGTTGGAGTTGAAAATGTGCTCAGTAACCCTAAAGTCATTATCATCCCAGGGAAGTTGATTGCCATTGTGTTAAATTGCAACCAAGAGCCAGTACTAAGCATTGTGCATTATCCCCCGTGCACTGTACATGATTATATAAATTTGTATGTGTAATGATGCGGTTTTATGATATATATATTTCTGAATGTGACAAAGTGCTTCGTGCTGAGATCTGAGTGCTGGTGTGCCAAATGAAAAAGCACTTAATGACCTGATTACAATACAGTTAAGAACTGGTACAATTCTTCACAGAATCTATTCATCATCAGGATGGGAGGGAAGGAGGGAGGAACGGTGGGTTTAGCCCTTCCTAATTTCTGTCAGTAGAACTGGGATTGGTTTCCACATTAGGGAACCTAAATGAAGGTATCTGTATGCATGCTTTGTGCTTAGGATTCCCTTAGAGTCAAAGAAGAAAGCTGATTCAGAGGTGAATTCGGTTGCCTAAATGCTAAGAACTAGTATTATTTGTGATAATTTAAAGTACTTGAGATGACTGCCCACATATGAAGACATAGGAATTACTGCACACCTGCACCCTTCAGAAGCAGGAGATGCCAGATAGGTTGCAGTATCTTGACCAACAATTTTTGTGAGCTCTAGATGTTCAGTTCCTGCAATGGGAGCCTAGACCCCTATCTCAGAACATGGACTCCTACATAGGTGCCTCTAAATACGTATTTTCAACAGAGTCTGAGGCTAGGGCCTTAATCTTCTAAATTTCTACATCTGGGCTAGATATCTACACTTGGCCTTGCAAACATAAGTTAATACACAGTCAAAGGAAAATAAAGGCACTTTTGGTTGTTTGTCTAGAAATTTTTTTCCAAATAAGATTTTGTGAAATGACTATACCCTGAAATACCAATTTCTCCCCACTCTCTCTAAAGGGAACCTAATTTGACCACACAAAGACACCTCCATTTATAAGTTGCCACATTTGATCAGAACACCAGCACAGATAGCAAAAAATATATTGAAATGGAAATGCATTTTCAAAACATGAACAGCAATTAACTTGGTGGCAGAAGGACTAAAACAAATATTTATTTATTTGTGAAGAAATCCTTTCTGAGCAGCAGGACCTGAAGGCTGTAAATCTGAATGGAACTGTGCGACCTACTAGAATACACAAAGTTGTATGAGTTCTCTAATCACATCACCATCTCAGAAGACAGAGACAAGGACAAAGGTCATGCCCAGTTATCTGATCACCAGCTATGCAGCTTTGTTAAGAACAAACTGAAAGTGGGAAGCACACAAATCTAAGCTTATGTGCTGATGTAAATAAGATGCAGCTGTGAGCTGGATCTCAATTTTAGTTCCTTGTATCTCTTTCTAAAAGATTACATGTATTTCATCAGTGCAATACAGAAGTTATTCCTACTAGTCCCAGAGAGCAGCAATTTGTGACTGTGTTCCCTGTTGAAAATCAGGCTTAAGATAGAACTTCAAACGTGAAACAACTTTATGATAGGCAGTTTCACGCTTAGATACTCAGAGAATGCACCATGGATGTATATTTGCTTAGGTTTTTGTTTTGGAGTTCTTTCATTGTATTCCCTTCTAGAAGTTTTCTGTCATCAGTGGATCAAAGCAAGCAGATAATTATTACACTGATTTAATTTTGTTCCCCAGAATAACTTCAGTTTTATTAGATGCTTTAAAAAGGGTAACAGTAATAAATACCCTATATGTTTTTTTTTTTCTGTAAATGAGTAAACTGATATGCTTTCAGAAATATTTAAATGAAAACAGCAAACTCTACCCAGAATAATAATGTAAAAGAGAAAAAAATAGAAAAATAGCATTGAAAGACATTACTATCTGAGTATTTTTCTCACAGGTCTGGACATAGTTTCTGGAAATTCCAGACTCCTGGTTCAGATGTGCAAACTGGAAGGCACAAGCAGAGGCAGTTGCCCCCACACATTTTTTCATGGTCAATAACTGTGTGGCTGCATCTTGCTTTTATGAGTGTATGAATATATCATCTGTTCAGTGAAAATTCAGATGATCCTTGGTTTGTGAAAGAGGGGTAAGAATTGTGCTGTCATCCCTCAATATTCTCCTTTGTTTTTTACTACCAGAACATACACCAAAAAAACTCAAACAAATACACACAACCTCCCCACCCAAACAAGCAAGCAAACAAAACCAAACAAAACTCCTGCAGTCTGCTTTAAAAGATTCAGACATTTTTCACCCTAGCACCAGCTTTCATGCAATATTCCAATCTGCCAGACTCACCAGCAGCAGCAACCCTGCTGTAGCACTGCACATACCAAAACAAATGTTGTAGTGACCAAGGCATCTTCACAGCTGTGACAATTAGCACTCTTGCAACACAACCAGCAAAACACATGGTTCATACACTTTTACTCTAGAATTTGCTAAATGTCATGCAGTGCACAAAATGTCCTCCTGAAAATTGGGAGTGTGACGCTAACAACCACTGTACATCAGAAAGAACGCACACTGGGAACTGGCGAAGGAGAGAAACCTGCAGTGGAAAAGCATTGCACTTCCTAATGCATCAGAATTCTAAAGAATAACTTCTAAAGAAAGCCCAGAAAAGGAATTCATAACCACAGGATTATTAGAATTATGGTCTCAGCAGCAACACCAGTTCTGGAGTTCATTGAGGTCTTTTTTGTTTCTGGCCCCCATTCTATTGCACAATCACTAATCATGTTTTCTTCTTGCTGTTGCTGTTCTCTCTTCCCCTGCCAATCCCCCAAAGCTACAAAGCATCCTTCTTTGTGTAACTGATTAACTTAATGAGGCTGGACTAACAGCACTTATATGCTGTCTGTCTTGGATTTTATTCCTTTTTATCATACTGGATGAAGGCCATCCACTTTCCCAGCTAACTCACCTGGGGCTGAAAAAAGATGAAGCTTCTCCTAAAAAACTTGTTTCTACAAAATAATTTTTCACCTCATGACAATGCACTCTAGTTGCTGTTTAAACAGAGTTACTTTCTCTTAAACCAGTATTCAGTGTAGTCAGTGCTGAAGGCAGAAATCTCACTGTAGTTCCAGCTGTGTCTGCAAAGTGACTTCGGGGAATATGACCTTCAGGAGACAGCTTGTTTCCTGAGAATTAATGAAAATTTTCTATAGCTGCAGAATTGAAATCATGTCCTACAAGAGCTGATTGTCCCTGTAGAGTAAAATGCAACTGGGTTATTCTGAAGGCAATATCTGGATGTTTCCTGTGCTGAACTGTGCAGAGGAGTGTTAGAATCACAGTTAGAGTTTTAATGGGATTAGAAAGGAGCAGTGCCTGCAAAATTCCCTGACCACCCAGCCAGCACGGGTAGCTGAGGCTAGCAAGGGATGTCAAGAATTTGCTATTTCATTACACTGGGGCTCTGTGCACCTGAATTCAAGTCACTATTCTGCTATGCCTCTGCGAGAAGCTTAGGGTGATATTCAACAAATCATTTAGCACTGAGGATCCCAAGTATAAAAACTGATTTTTTGACTTTCACTGACATTCTGGTTATCTAATGAGTCAGTCTGTCAAAAGCAAGCAATCCTGGCTGCAGTGTGATGGCACTGAGTGGCTTATGTCTACCTTTTTCAAGATTTTGGCCTGTAGAGCAGATTGGCCATGGCTGGACTATTTTGGGACAGTTTGACATCTCTTTAGAGCCTTTAAGTCTTAAAAGTCTTCTATTTGCTTGTTTGCTTGAATTGCAAGTGCCTAATTTGCTGCAGTAAAGTGTTTCCATAACCCTAGAGGCACAAGTATTGCTTCAGCTGAGACTGGGGAATGTAGAGATATTGGAGGAAACACAGCCTGTTGGCTGCCTTGGGACAGAAGGCTGCATGGGAATTTAGGAGTCAAACAAAGGCCCCGAAGTGCAGGAATATTTCCACGTGAACAGTTTATGTACTGCGCACTTTACACACGAGGTAAACCTTGAACAGTTATCTGGAAAAAATTAGGAATAATGAAAATGACAGAGTTCAAACATGTAGCTGTTTAATTGTCCATCTGTGGAATGGCATAACTGCACTTTTGCATCTTTAGGTAAACAGAAGAGTCCTGTAGTGACACCACTCCTTAAGCACTATGGCTTCTTTATAGGAATAAAAAAAAGTCAGGATAATCAAAATTCAGTATTGGGTAGTACCTATAAGGTCTCAAGAATTGAATCTTATTTTCTGGTTAATGCTGAGATAGGTAAAACAGCATTAAAAATTCAGAGTATTCTGACTGCCACCAAGCCAAATCTGACAGCATTAGATTTCAGATGTTTCTGAACTCTCTAGTGATACAGTCTTAGGCCTTTGATTATTGCTTTGATTCAAAGGACATTAGGTGCTGCTTTTCCACGCAAATCCTCTGTATCTGTAAGCTTCCAAATTGGGAAAAGTCTGAGTGGGAGGAAGAAATTTTCAGAAAAAAAAAATTCCTACGGCTCTTGTTGCTTGGCAACCACTGCCTTTGCCTCTGTGTTAAGAGAAATAGCTTCCTTTGGAGTTCAAGTCTCAAGCCTGGCTTGAACTAGAAACGAGAGGAAAATAAGAGAAAAGCATGCTGTAGGCTAGGTTTTTCAATAATTACACTGTTTTCCCATGCCATTCAGCCAAAGGAAACAGGGAAAGAAGTTAACAAGCAGTAAGGAAACATGACCCTTCCTGTTGGTCATAGGAATTATTATTTACTGAGTCCTTAAAATGATGCAAAAACATAGGAGATACCTTGTGGTGAGAGACTAAAAGATCTCAGCCTATTTCATACATCAAAAAGAAGATGGAAGAGTCACTTCACTGTATAAGTAGATTAATGGGGGAAATGTCTTGTGTAAAATTACTTTTTTGTCTAGGAAAAAATGTTAAATGAAAACCAGTTCTATGCCAGAAGAAAGGAGGCATATTTATGTTCAAATGAAGTCTCACATTTTTAACAATGACAGCAATTAAGCACCAAAACAAACTGTCTGGGGAATCTTGTATTTATCCCTTGAAGTCTTCAGGTTGAGATGGATGCTGTTTGAAAAACACACCTTAGCCAAATAGATTAAATACAAGGGAAACAAGCTACAAGGAAATGTTATGTGATACGCAGTATATCAACTATAATACATTTATCTTGAAACCAAAAGAGATGGTCAGAAAGTTTTCCTCAGTTATAGTGTGCAGGAAGTGATTTTCCCCTCTAGCACCTGGGGCAGCCTGACACAATGGCTTCACCTCTGAAATATGAGGAGTGACACACTGAGAATTTAGGGGCTAATGTCATACAGGAGAATATTACACTTAGGTAATGAAGTGACTGTTGGTACCACTCCAAGTTCCTAGGATGATTTAAATTCCATTAGAAAATGAAATATAGATCTGTAAATTTTATCCCCTTTCTGTTTTGCTCATACCAACACATAGTTTTTATGTGGGAGCTACTTAAATTTTCATCCCTATGAAGACAGCTAGATGTCCAAAAGGTACAGACAGAAGAGAAAGAAACTTAGATTAAGTTTGCTTCCTCAGATTCCCCCAGCAAATAGTGTCTCCTGATTTAAGAGTGCAATTGTCCTCAATTTTCATGGTTGGTGAGGGACAGAAGTTGTGCTATTAATGTGACTGCCCAAGGTGCTCTGCAAGAGCACCTAGAAGCACAGAATACAAATACAAGATGTGTCACTGTTGCATACAGGTAGGGATGTTATAAAAGCAAGGCCTTATAAAATCAGGCCTTGCTCTGCTAAATTACCAGCTGTCCTGTTACTTCTTCTAAGTGCAGCTAGTTAACTTCCCATGTGAAAAAATATAAGAATGAAAGGAGTTAGCACAGCAAGCTATTCTGCTAAGAAAACAGTTTGCAACTGTAATAAACAAGAAATCTGTCCCATGAGAATCCACAAAGGAAAAATGTAAACACTTAAGTAAAAGAGAGAGTTAGCATGAACATACAAAAACATCTTGAATTGAACACCTTGATTCTAACCAATGAATTGTGTGGCAAGAAAACTACCAGCCAACTGGAGTTGAACATGGTCTCTGAAAACTGTATAAAAATGAGTTATGTGAATAAAGAATTGGCTTTTCCTGCATGAAGAAACTGAGTCCTGGATGCTTTATTGCAACATGTCACTACACAATCTATGAAGAGAATTAACTCCACCTCAGCCAAAACCAGCAAACACATATAGGCTTCTCTTGTGAAGAGACAACCTGTAGCTTTAATTTTGAGAGTGTCACATGAGACTGCTAACTCATATGATGAGGTATACTTAAAAAAGTTAGATGAAGAGTTCATTTAATAAAGTTCTAGCAAAAAAAAAAAAAAAAAAAGGAAGAAAAAAGTTGATTCCACTGATGCATGATCACCTGGGAGCAGCAGTTTTGACAGATGAGTTTGGGACTTTAAATGGGTAGTCTGCCTAATACCCACATTGCAATCATTCCATCCATTCCCTCATTAGGACTGAGGGTCAGTCAGTCTGGAAACTAGTTCTAAGTCATGAATAATCCTCCTGAACAAAATATGAAAAATTGCTGTTAACTTAGACACCTAAATAAGGTAGTGCAAACTTAGTATTATGTCTGGTTTAGAGAAAATGGGAAAATGCATTTGAAAAATATGCCAATTATACACTTAAACAAATTTAGCATAAAAACAGTCTGTCTGTAACAGATTGTTTCTTAGTTCCAAGGTTATTGCTAAAGCAGGTTTTCACTGTTTTAGCTATATCACATATATTTCAGTTAACTCATTTCAAATCTAAAAATGAGCAGATTACCTTTAGCAGGAATTGCAGCTGAAGTTCACAACAAAACACCAAAATAGTTGGCACCTGCTGCATATTTAAAATGCCTAGTAAATTTGCTTTTATCAGTAAAGTGTCAGGCCATGAGAGCTTGTTTTACATCATGAATGTGTGCTTGATGGTTTCATGCAGTCAGGGCATTTGGTCAAAGTCAATGATGTGCAGATAGGAAGGCAATAGAAACATCTGATGGAAATTATGGCAGTCCATGCCTGTGAAGGAGCATTTTTCATCTTCAGGTATGACCAAAACAATGCATTAGTCCTTCTACAACTGGGATGAATCAAGGTAGGGACTGGAATCATTATGAGAGAACAACCTAAAATGGCATGCAGCCCAAATATGCTCCCAATCAACAAAAAGGGAGAAGTAGGATTTATGTTTTAGTTGAGGAGAGAATAGAGGTTTTGTATTGCCTTGGTCAAAGAATCACTCTAAAGAGTGATTACTTTGTGCTTACTTTCATACTTGTCTTGTGTCTCAGTAATATTTAATTACATCATAAAAGCAGAACAGTTTTTATATGATAGCAAAAGAGGTTTCCCCTACTTTTATACTGAAGTGGGTTATTAGACTAATTGCCTCAGGGGAGAAAAGAGACAGACCTTTAGCTTCTGAGGAGACTGTCTTAACCATGGGTTGTTTTGGAAAAGGCAAACACCTCTTCTTGTCTGCTGTGGGTTTGGTTGGCTGTTAGTCCCTGAAACACCCTGCAGTATCCATTGTGGTGGGGAATTGGGGAATATGGTCACTGCCTTGATTGTGGCTCTGCAGGGTTGTCTCTCTGACATCCTCAGACATTGGAAATCCTGGGCTGGAGCAGATCTGCAGGAAATTTTATTCCTGTTTCATTGGTGCTGTAGCATGGCCTAGCATGTGAGTGATTGGAGTCTGAGATAATAGGTGTTGGACTTTGTTACACACAAAGACTCTTAGTTAGGACACGGGCGTTTGACTCCTTAATAGACTTAGCTCTAGGTGAATTTTTCATTATAATAATGCTTACAATATCCTGAAGTGCTCTCATTTTTCCTTGTATATTATTTGAGTGCTGGTGGGAAAAGGAAGATGATTGTAAATTATGTTAATCATACCACTGCCAGGTAATTCTGATTCTGAATTATTTTCAGAACATGAGAAAAAAGGACAATAAGTAAATTTAGAAATTAAATATAAGAAGGACAGTACACTTTGAAAGGAATTGTGGTTTGAAATATGTGTTAAAGTTATGAAATAGTTATCATTAATAGTCCTTCTTTAGGTCCTTGAACAGGCAAGACTCTGAAAATTCTGTTCCTATTTTGAGCAGGGATTGAGCCACAGGGCCCTCACATGCTCTTCTGAACTAGACTGCTGAATGAGTCAGTGGTTTTACATGTCTTGCTGAATTAGGAACTGAGACTGGTTAGATAAATGGATGTAGTAACATTTTTTTCACCTAGGACACACTAAAAGATTATGTGTAAATCTCAGAAGTTCACTGTGATATTTTGTACTTTAACTTTCTTTTCATTTTCACTGTGTTCCTGAAGACCAAAAGATTGACTAATAATGACAATCACATGAGACTGACCCCCACTTGGCTACAATCTCATTTCAGGCAGTTGTAGAGATTGATAAGGTCACCCTTGGGCATTTTCTCGAGGCTAAAGACCTCCAGCTCCCTCAGTTGCTTCTGATAAGATTTTTGCTCTAGGAATTGTGATATTAGCTCAATAATTGTCAACATATTTTATACATGGTTGACACACAGCATTTAATTTCTGAATAACCTGGTACCTTCACAAAATTTGTGGAGTGGGGCAGAGTAGATTGGACTGGGAAGAAAACAAGGCTCTTCATTTTCCATAACAGAAGGAATGCAAGGATAGCTTAATGAACTGTGGTGCCTTTAGCAGGTGCCCTATAGATGAAACACAACCAGAACCTGCAATTCTGGTTCAGTGGCTGAAGATTGCAACCCCTTAGTCACATTGCCATTTGGCCTTAGTCTAAAAAAAAATGATTGCTTCAGCTTATTTACATTTTAGCAAATCCATTCATGGGGCTTAATTGTTTTATTATTAACCTAGAAAGTAGTCTCAGAAATTCACAAATCCAGAAGATTTGCCCACCTCTTACACAGCTTTGAATAATTGGAACAAATCAGATTGGCTTTGTTTTGCAGAAGAAACCACTCTGACTGTTCTTAGGACTGCTTTTCAAATATTTCCTTTTGATCTATGTGTTCTCCAATTGATGTCAATTAATGTCAAAATGACTGCTTTCTATTTTCCCACCATTTCTTACAGCCTTTCAGAAAAATGGTCAGTGGACTTTAATATCTTGCCTGCCCATATCTTCCCAGCTGTACACACACTTTTTGAGTGTAGGCAGTACTGAAACTTTAAAGGAACTTATCTAGTTCCTGAGGCAATGGAAAAGCAAATTAATTTCTAATATTTTTGTAATGGCTTCAAGAAAGCAGTTAAGAGATAAAAGCAAAGTTCCTTTTTCTTGGGAAATAAAAAACAGATTGAAACTTCAAGATTAACAAAATTTTTCTTTGACAAAACCCTTTGTCTTAGTTACAACACCACAGAACAATATATATACACAAAGGAAAAGGATATTTTTAGACACAATTCTGAAGACAGTGTAGAAATACTGACCTGGTTTGTAGTGGTAGTCTGTACCTTTAACAAAGAAACATTTTCTTCTTCATTTGCCTGTCTTTGTTAATAAAACAAAGAAATGAATCTGGCTAGAGTTGAGTGCTCTTGCAAACTCTTGCGAATGCGGAATGACTTTCTGTCAGAAGACACACGCAACCATCCTTCATTGTTCCTCTTTTGCTGTTAATTTGATAATTGCTATATTCCCAGAAAAGGAGCACCTTTGCATTGGAATTAGAAATTCCGAGTAGCCAAGGAGGATGATTTTTTAAACTTCATTTCCTGCTGCAGGAAATTTTGGGTTTATTCCTGTCTTAAGAAAAAAAAAAAAGATTATGTGTCTAACAATACAAGGAGAGGAAACCAAACACTATGTTTTGTACACACAAAAATATACCTTAGGTACAGATGCTTGAAACCAGTCCTGGCGTGATGTTATTAAAAAAGTTGATGGAAAACTGAAGAAACACTTCTATTTTCTCCCACAACCTGCAACTCATCTGTAGAACTCATTATTATATAATGCTGAAGCTAAAAGTCAGAGAAGAGTTAGGTGGTTTTTAAAAAATGAAACCTCATCCTTTTTCAGGATCATAAAGTTATTCAAAATTGTTATAATGGACAACAAGAAGACTATGCTGTCGCAGACATCTTTTCATTAAAAATCCTTTCTTAGGATTTTTCTTCCTGAGAAGCTGAGAGGCTTCAGGAACAAAATGTAAACAATGGTTATCTGCTGCTGTGGAATGCAACAGGTGCATCTGTGATTGGCCCATCTTGGATGTTTACAATTAATGGCCAATCACAGCCCAGTTAGCTTGGACTCTCTGTCCGAGACACAAACCTTTATTTTTCATTCCTTTCTATTCTTAGCTTAGCTAGCCTTCTGAGATGAAACTTTTCCTTCTATTCTTTTTAGTATATAATGTAATATATATATCATAAAATAATAAATCAAGACTTGTGAACATGGAGTCAACATTCTCGTCTCTTCCCTCACCTGAAAACCCCTGTGACCACTGTCACACCATGCTTTTTAAAGAAAGCTATGAGAAGGGCAGGTTTACTCCTTCCAGGATTTATGCAGGGAAGAGACAAAGTTGGAATAAGCACAGGATACTAATGAGGCATGTCTCGATTTTTAATTTTTCAGAGGTCAGAGTCCCCGGTGCATATTCTCCACTGCTGGCTGCCTGCAGGGTTTCTTACCACAGCTGGCCACAGTCTTTGTCAAGCACAGAATTTTAGACTAGCAGCATAATTACTCTGATGATAATGCTTGAATTCCTGTGGAAGGTACTGGAAGGCATAAAAGAACTCACACCAATTTTTATCTGAAGGGATAGGAGTTTCCCGGGATTGCTCACTGTAAAACATTGTAAAATTGAAAACAATCATATCAAAGGAGAAAAGATTCAGGCATTACCTTCCAACCTCTACAAAACGGCATCTTAAATGAATTGCAGATTTGAACTCCAAAACAGGAAGGATTGGGAGTGACACATTCAGCTCTGTGGACAGAAAAGGGACAGGACATTTGCTCTATTAATTCTATAGCCATTCTGTTTTTGCAGTGACAGCTGTAGAAGGCTTTTCAGATTCTTAAAGGGTCCAGTCAGAAGTGAATACTTTGAGAGGAAAATTAATTACAAGTATCCCCCTGCCTATTATAAATAATGTGGACCTAACTTCCTGAGAAGGATACGTGAAATCCCCCCTTCGTGTTCTGATACTGCTTAAATTACAATAATGTTCAGGGTTGTAAGAAGCCAGTGGATTGAATATAGTGATTTCCTGAACTCTCAATTCTAATTAAAATTCTGCAGGCTGACAACATAAAATACAAGTCAAAGTAATAATCCAAGGTCATTTTTGTGCTGCCCAAAGTAACTTATTTGAAGTGTCATGCTGATTAGGAATATCTAGCAGAGAACACATGGTCCTTCCCTGTGCTTGCATTTGTGTGATTTATTAGGTTGAAGGACAGCCTTCTGCCATTGTCAAACAGACCTTGTCAAAGGATAAAAAAGATATTTTGAAGCCTGATCAGGAACCTGAACAACACAAAAAATTTCCTCACAATGGAACATTGATAAAAGATTTTTCTGTTCTCTATTTATTAATTATGTGAAGTATTTGTAACATTAATATTATATATTTTTTTACTATAAGACAGAGGTTTAATGAGCACAGTGCCTTGAACTCCACTAAGAAAGGGAGCAAAAAGAGAGATGGACAGAAATATCTCTTCTGTCATTTCCAGTTTTCTACCATTTTCCCTTCCAGGGACTAGAATTCACTATTGTTAGTTGTTTGACTCTAATAAGATGTAATGTGGTGGCACATGTGAAATTCCAGTAGGTTATTTATGAATAAAATGTATGTTTGCAGAACAGCAGAACTCTTGTAATGAAGAATAAGCACTGAAACTTTATGGCCATCTCTGCCAAATAGGTGTAATTTTTTTCCCCCCCAAACATCATACATGATGCATTTCTTCCTGAATTGGAATTAATCCTGACAGGTTGTTTCAACATATAAATCCAGAATGATAAAAAATGTAACGTTTTTTTCATTTTACAACAGCATAGTTATAATTAATCTCTCTTAAGTTCAAGTTAGTTTTCTAGTCCTCAAAAGCTCTGAAAACAGTGAAGTCTCAAATGAAATTTTCTAAGCCTATTCTCATTCCATTTATCATGTCTGTAATCAGACAAATTTCAGAATATATATCTTGGAATAGCTATCTAAATTTTATCTTCATCTAATTACTTCTTCTGAGATGAAGTTAATAGGAATTTTTTAAATCTTCAGTTTGAAATTTGTGATTATTTATCATTACAGTTTCCTGTCTGTGCTTGACCTCAGAATTGTAATCAAGGCAAAGGTAGAAGCTATGCTAGGAAAAAAAGAGAAGAGTTCTTCACCTGGGTTGTCAGTAATAACTCATTGTAAATTGATGGCAAAGACAAGACAGGTTGAAGTTTCCAAATACAGTCGTTTGAGTAGGCCTGGGGCTTGTTAATAATAAAGAGGCTTTATCTGTCACTGTCTCTTGGTCAGGGGAAACTTGACAGGTCCTATTATATTTCCTTTTGTTTTTGTTTTTGGAGGTTTTTTTAATATTTAATTTAATGTGTTTTTTAAATTCACAAATGGGATAATTATTGCATATTTTTACTTCTGCATTTTTTATGTTTCCTTGCCATGTGCTCCCTCAGTTCAAGAAGTTTGCTGAATTTCAAAATAAAGCTTGAGAAGATCTAGCCTGGTACTATTATTTAAAGAAATGAGCTTTGCTCTCCTGTAGTAGAGACTACAAGTGTGTTTGATGTGGTCATGCCTTTCCTGCCTTTCTCAGGCCCTTGCATTTTATGCCAGCTTTGACAGAAAGTTCCTGACTAGGTATGTAAAGTTATGTCCTTGTGGGCTACTGTAGCCATTATTGGTCATTTCCAGGGGTGTTTGTGTGTTTTCTTCCCTTAATCTATTGCAAGTCTCAAACTTTGCACCTCTCTCTTGTGCAGAAAATGTTGGCACCCAGTTAGAAGTGAAAGTATTATGCTCTGTGGATTGTGGCAAATAAGATTTTTCATCTCCAATACTTGGTAGTGTGGGTCAGTCCTTTTCTATAGTGATTTCAAAGCTATTTGTGGTCCTGGGAGATCGGGCCCACAGCTGCCTGTGTTTTCCCATCAGGTCTGCCTGCAGAATTACACATTCCAGCTGAAATTTTAATTTTCCTGTGAACACTTGCCAAGGTGATGTTTCAGACATCACCATATTTGAGATCCATCTCCTCTTTCTGGGCAAGGTGAAGCCAAAAAGACTTTTACTTCTCTATGCCAGACTTGCAGGATGGCAATCAATGTGTTTTATTTTGCACTTAAACATTCATTTCTTGATGATAGTGCTTGAAGCCAGAAGAAAGAAAATATGGTGCCACAGTGCACACCACATCTCCTGGCAACATGAAAATTTTGTTGCCCCATTTCTGATTCTATCAATGTCTTCCCATGGGAAATATTAAAGGAGGCTTACACTGCTGAGAGATTTCCATGTTGGGGGAGAGGAGGAGATGTGGATGATGTGCCACCTCCATGTCCTGTGAGCTCCTTGTGCCAAATCCATTCCCTGCCTTTATGCGACAGGAAACAGAAACCAGCTATTCAGTCCTCTCGGTAACGTGTACAAGAGTAAAAATGAGCAAAAAGATATAAAGCCCTCTTTATTTTCACTTGTTTTATCATTTGGAAGGTAGAAGGTCTCTGTGAATGAATTGCTTGAAGAACACATTTCCTCAAATATCTATAATCTTTGTTTATGTACACACAGTTATAAGACATTTATGCTTAGCTCTTAGCACGTGGCATATTTCTTCAATTTCCAGAACATTTGCATATGCTTTATAAATAGTCTGAACAGGAAAATAAGACTGAAAGATTTTAGGTAAATTATTCAGATGATGATGATGATTAAAAATAATTGGAGTTCCATTAATACGGTGCTATTAAAAAACAAATGGAAAAGTACCAGGATGAAGTATGAAAGGAGAGATATGAAAGGTTCATAGAAGATAATTACATTTCAGTCATTTTGTATTGCAAAATACAAGCATGTTTTAATACTCTATTTTGTTAAGGAAAAAAAGACTCCTGACTTTAATTTTTCATAGCCACCATTGTTCAATTTTTAATAGAAAAATTTCTATATTTAATTATGTACAGATTTCATGTTTAAGTATGACATAGCTGAAGTTATGAAATGTTCATCTTGAAATCTTTTTACTTGCCTGCTGCCAAGAAATACCATAAAATGAGGTGATCTAGATTTTAATTTAGCTCCAAATTAAAAAAAAAAAAAACTTGGGTTTTTTTTTGAGACAAGACAAATATTTAAAATATTTTTTTTTTTTCACAAAAATTTTAAAAGTAAAAAAAATTATGATGATATATTTTGTGCCTGGGTAGGTGATTTTCTATAGTTATTTTCCATTCCATATCTCTTTTTTATTGTCACACTATGGTAGAAACAGATTTGACCATTGTCTCACAGGGCAATCACCTGTCACCTCACACTGTGTGCTGGTGCTTCTGTTGTTTCCTATGCTGCCCATGGTCTGTGGTGGATGAGTATGGGAGTGTTATTTGTCACTTATTTAATTCTCCTTGCTCCTAAACCTTCTTCAATTCCCTGTTCCCCTGAGAATGACTCTTCTCTCTTTCATTTTCACTGTCAGGAGAGGCACCATTTTTCATTTTCTTCATGTTCTAGTGATTTAGCTACATCTTGTCCTTCGGGGAAACTTCTGCAAAGTCAGGCTTGGATAATTGCAATAGAGCCAAAACAGGGGCAATACCTGCTTCTGTCTGAAAATCCTCTGTAGTGTTTTTTTCTAAGGATTTAAAACTGTGCTCCACAGCTCACAATATGCCTGCACTGTGCTGGAAGAGGAGCAGGAGCACAAGTTAAAGCTGACCCACACAGATTACTGACAAAGTGAATGCTGCATTTGAGTACCTATTTGGGTCAAGAAGTGACATTGCTGTGCTCATTGGGTGCTACCTCCAACCCATGTGCTTCTTTCATGGTTGAAGTGGCTCAGGCAGAGCCACACTGGGCACTTATAGTAACCATCAAGTCTTTCAACTTTAATTTTAGGTCTTATTTCATGTTGATGAGAAGGGATGAGACTACACAGAAATAATTTGGAAGAAAAATCCTAATTCTGCACTAGTTCTGTATTTCTCTAAAGTATCTTGAGATAGCTAACTATTCGAGTATTCAAGAAGTGATGTCCCAGCTGGAATAATGTTTAGCTGGGGTATAGTATTTGGGATGAAATATTTACTGATTTGAGTATTTTGAGATGACAGGCTTACCGTATTGATTTCTTCCAACTGCATAAACACCCATTAAATACAAAACTACGAAATGTCTTCACACTCTTCCAATCTTCCATCTGTTTAGTTACATCCATCGGGAATAACCTAGAAGCACAGAACAGACTAATGTGTTTCCAGCTGTAGCAAATGTTCTGCAGTGCTCCCTGCTGTCAGCCGAGGGATGACCCCCACAAAGGACAAGCTGTTGTGAAATGTGAGGCGTCCATCTCAGGGTTTGGGGAACACGTCCAGCTTATGGCACATTTGGAGAGCAGTCAAGGTGCACAGAGAAGGTGGTTTTATGGGTGAGGAGTAGGCGATTCAGAGTATTTCAGGTTAAAAGTAATGTTAACAACCCACCTGGGAGGCAATAAATAGCCTGTCTTCTACCAAAGAGTCATGTAATGTTTTAGTAGTAAGAGGAGAGCAGGGCAAGAACTGTCTGAGGAACAAGAGAAAATGATAATAAATTCTTCACTTTGCTCTCACTCTAATGCAGCTTTCCACAAAGATGAACCAAGTTACTCCTGTGAAGGGCAGTTTGATATATTGTGCCTCAAAGGGGACACCTGAGTGTACCCTCTTAGCTTTTATTTCTTATGGTTGTTTTGCAGCTCATTTTGTATTTATCACAGCAGTTCTCTTTCCTCTCATTTTTCCCTTTGTTTTTTTCCTTTCTTTTTTTTTTTCATATTTTCTCCCAAAATTTCCTTACCTTCTTCACTTTCTTATTTGATTCCTCCTTTCTTCTCTCCATATACACAAAAAGAAGCCAAAGTGCCTTTTTTCTTCTTTCAGCATTGCCTAGCTGTTTGGCTTGGAGGTGTTCATGGACAGCTAGATTTCCTTTTGAAGCTGAACGTTGACTTTCAAAGTCAGATTGGGAACAAATTTTAAAGCTCCTTCACTGAACTTCTTAATTCAAAGCTAAAATTTAAGCAGGCCAACTCTCTTAGAAGTGAATGCCACAGGCAGGACAAAGGACAAATGTGATCCAAGTTGCCTTCCAAGAGACTGAACATCAAAGAACAATCACTACCCATTCCCTGAGCTATGCAGAAGGCTGGATTTCCTGGGCAGACTTATTCTCATTTTCAAATCTTGCTCTTAGGACAAAGGCCTTTAAGGACTAAATTTTTCAGTATCTCAAGTAGAAATGCACTGTGTTAACCAGTCAAAGGGCAGTCAGTGGGAGTGAAGGTTTTTGTTATTATCTTCAGGCTTTTGATTCTCTAATTTAGGTAGAAGTTTTCACACCAAAGGGGGCCCCTTCACCCCAATTATTTCTTCCTGCTCCTCTTCCCCAGCCTGGGTCTCAGAAGCATTTGCAACAGTTTGTCTTAGTCGAGTTTCTAATAAAACTAAGCTGGTGCTTCTTGACCTGTTCCAAATTTCACTCTTATCAAATGTTCTTTTTTTCTTAATAATTTTCAAGTTCAGAAAGACATCTTCTGAGCAGAAAAGAGGATATGGAAGAAAATGGACAAGAAAGATTAGAAGAGCAGGGCTTCTTTCCTTTCCTTCCTTTCTTCCCTTTCCCTATTTATGCATCCCTCACTCTTCTCTCCCTGAGTGCCTGGCCAGAGGCAACCCCTGCACCCTCAGTTCCACTGTAATGGCAGAGCTTGTCTGGTCTTTGCTTTATTACAAATCCTGTCACATTTGGGAAGGAAGATTCAAAAGTTCTCATGTTACCCTGCCCCTTTCTCACAGAACATGAACTACAGCTCAATATACCTTTGAAAATCAGGGACAGACTGAAGGCAAAAAATCTAACAATGGTAACTTTAATCTAGAAACTACTATCTTAAACTTGATGGCAATTACAGTGACTTATTAGTGGTGGTATGTGGTTTAGGAGATAGAAATGTAATGTGTTGGCAACTGTTACATTTTGCTTCTTCTAGTGCTTGGCTGCATGAAAACATCAATAAATTGAACCAACATAGACCAGGATAAGTGCTTTATTCCATGCTGAGAGACTGGTATCACTTTAAATAAACCAGCACACTCATAGCAATAAAACTCTCCACTTCAAATAAATCCTAGATGAATAATAATATATAGTGTTTCTGAATGCTTTTAATGAAATTAAAATTCTATTCTGATTAGCACAGTAGCCAAGCCTTGTTTACTATGACCTCTTCTGATTCAGGTAGGAGACACATTTCTCTTTCAGTAGCAACACAAGGAGCTTGGAATTTTTTTAGGTTCCTGACAAGAATCTCCAGTATCTGTTTAAAAAAACTTCATGGTTTCATTTTTTTTCCAATTTTTAAATTTTTGTTGCTGAAAAACCATAAACCTTATACATCCTCAGACACTCATGTCAGGAAAATGAGAAAAGAGATGCTCCTAGATGACACATGAACGCAGAGAAGATTAATTTTAAATTTGAATATTTTGATTTTCAGATTATTTGGATGATTTGCTTTCACAGAATAAAACATCTCCTTGTAGTTTGGTCAATAAAAGAAAGACAAGCACTTTTCCTTCAATATCTGCAATCTTAAAAGACTAATAATCATCAAAGAAAAAAGACATCTGGGATACTTATGCTTTACAATTGCACTCCAATTCAAGTGTATTTTTATGTTATTCTTTTCTACAGAAATGACATTGAAAGTTTCAGTCATTGTCTATATGAGGAAAATGTGTTCTTTTTCTCCCGATTCAAAAATTTCCCACTGTTCGGCGTCCCGCAAAGTCGTATTATTGAAGTGATAAATTAGATTTTATTGTTTACTGAGCAACGATTGGACTTCTGCTGATCATTCCTAATGAAGCAAATCATGTTAACAGTGGGTTGCAAGAAAATCATTGCCAGTAATTTTATTTTAAGGAACTATTTTTATAAATTAGAGAAGGGAAATTAAAAAATATTGTTGCTTGATAAAATGCAAAGGATTGGAAAGAATATGGCATTTTCCAAATATGGATCATGAAAATACTTTTTTTCTAGCACCAAATTCTCACTGGGTTTCTGTGTCATAAAATACAAAACAGTAAATGTTTGTAGAAGAACAGAGGATGAATCCTTTCCTTTTGTTAGAAGAGACTGTGTGGAGACAGGAGACTTCCCTGTGTATTGTTATTACATGATGAGATTTCATTTCACTCTCTTAATTAACACCTCAGACTCAAGCATCCTCAGGATCACTTGTTAGTTATTAATATTTCAGATAAAGTGAACAAAGTCCCAACACAAATAACAGCAGTGATCAAATACTGTCCTTGGAGGCACTTCAGACAATGGAAAGAAGTGATGGTCTACAGTGGCTGCAGTTTTTAAATTTCATTGCCCATATGGTTTCATATTTCTCCCCTCCTTGTTGAATGAAGGCCCTAGATCTGGACCCCAGATCCACGTAGATGTGCCCTGTAGGTCCCAGTCCTCTTGCACTCCAAACCACCAGTAATCACCACTTTCTTCCTTACTTCCTTCATCTTTCTGACCTGAAACTTTTATTAGTCCATTTTTCCTATAACACTACTCTCTCTATAATCTAGCCCCCGTGTGCAGCTGCACAATTTCCATCAGACAGAATACTCCAGGAGATGATGGAAATAATGTTAAATGCTTACCTTGGTGAGCTAGGTGTCATGAAAGTGGCTGTGAGCCTGAAAGAAAAACTAGTATGGATTTATTAAGAAACTACAATAATTTTCCTAAAAAAGAGACATTGAAAGGCATCATCCGGAAAATTTAATAAGAAGCAGCACTGTGGAAGAGTGCAAACACCTTTTCTTTCTGGGCTTGAATTTATTTACTATGTAATGGGGTTTTTTTGTTTGGTTGTTGGTGCTGTTATTGTTTTTTTACCTCTACAGAGAAAAATTTTCCTGAAAGCATCTAGCTCCTCAAACTGGGAATGGGACTGAGAGCTGCTCTTCATGTATGGGGTTCAGAATGTGTACAATTGGATGAGGGAAAGGTTTGGGTCTTTACTTGCCATAAACTCAATAACCAAAATTTAAGTAAAAAAATGCTGTGCTACCCAAAATGCCACTGTTGGTGTTTTAGGTAGGCATGAATGATGGTTAAAGACAGATACCAGCCAAATAGTTTTGTCATATGACTGAGAACTTCACAGAATGATCCCATGGTGAGTGATTTGCTCCCTTAAATACAGAATTAGTTGTCACTTTAACATAAGTATGAAGGAAATAATTGATTAGAATTAGTATGTAGATGATGTAAATAAGGTGACTACTTAGTTTTATTTTCCTAAAATTTTTATTGGTCTACTTTGTAACCTGAGAGTTTTTTCTGTGTTTTCAATGTTTTTTTCATCTCACAGATTCTGAAAGTGAATTTAGAAGACCTTTGAAAGAATACTGGGAAACCTTGGAGAGTCCTTTGAAGAACTCCATCCTATTATTTTGCACAGTAGCTCACATAAAAGAGGTCTGTGTAGTGCATAATAAGAGTCAGCTCTCCTAAATGTCTCCTTACGAAAACGGTAGATTTCAGTCTTTCTGTTTCAGACTGACCTTCCCCACATTCACTTTTTGAGGCTACTTGTATAAAAGTTACACTTGAGGACACACATTTCTGAATTGTCCTTGAGGAGGAACACAGGACTCACCTCTCAGGCTCCACCTGCACTCGAAAACCCCGCATTCCATGGCCTATTCATTCCAACTTACCTTGGTTTTACATGTCTTATTTAGACCTTGGCAGAAGGCACTGACACCCTGGCAATGAGCTGACAGGGAACATCCAGCCCAGGTGGCTTGGGTACTTATATTATGGTACTGGCTGATGTCTGTGGTTCTGTTGGAGGGTATTGGAGCTTCTCTTCACTGCCACATTGAACTGCTCAGTCCAAATTAAAACAACTGCTGCTATAGGTCCACTTCATTTTTCCTTAAATTACTTTGAAGTTAATCTAGTTTCATGGACTTTCACTGACTTATTAAATTTCACCTGCAAAGATAGAAAGTTTTCTAAAAAAAATCTTTATGAAGAGAAAATTCGACATGATGAAACAGCTCAGACAATGTTAAGAAGTGGAACAGGACACATGAAAGGCTGGTACTTCTGTATATTAATTTCTCCATTATATCAGTCTGCTGAAAACAACTTAGTAATAACAGCCTTGTGGGTATAGTAATAAAACCTACTCTGCTTAGTGCATCTACACTTTTTTCAGAGGGACAAATATCATAGTTTAGGAAGAGTATTCCCCAATTTAATAGTCCCACTACAAAGAAATCCTCAAGCTACTTCCCTACCTGCCCTCCAGTGGGAGACACAAAAGGCAGAGATCAGGTTGAGATAAGAACAATTACTGGAAACCGCAATGAGCTAAGGAAACAAAGAGTAACAGCAACAATATCAATAACAAAAGTGTACAAAGAGAGGGTGATTTATATGCAAAATGCTGACCAAGCCTGGACAATGTTGGACAGACCCTATATCTGTCATGTTTGCTGCCCCTCCTGGAAAGGGTCTTCTTCCCTGAGTGAGAGGGTAGTCCCTTCCCCCTGCCCCTGGTGTGCTTCAGCCCTCATCCTCCGAGGCTGCCAGAGCTGACTGAACTTTTCAGTGTAGCTGAAAAATACAGGTCCAAACTCTTCACCTGGACTCATTTAATAGCCGTCTGGAGATCCTTCAAAAAAGGATCACCTCATTTGCTCACAGAGCTGTCCCTGAAAGTACCTATCTCTTTCCATCCACTACAAAGCAATCTTGGGCAATTAGCTGTAACTGCTCACAGCCATCTTAGACACCTGAGTTTTGGAAAGCTATTGCTGAAAGCTCCTGCTTAGAAGGGGAGACATTGGCCACATAAAAAGCATTATCCTCACCTCCATTTTAGAGATGGACAGGTTAGGCAAAGAGGCTGCTAGTTGTTTACTCAGTGTCCTGTCCTGTACTATGGCAGTAATAGGTGCCCCATGAAATTCTGTACATTAACCATTAAATAAGCTATTAGAATGGCCAGACATCTAAGTTTATATAACAGCATGACATGAGTGATTGTGGATTGTTTTTAACCCATTTATAACTTCACTGATTGAATTAATAGCTCAGATTTCAGGTCCTAATAAAACCAGCATGCAATATTTGGGAAATAATCTCCAGATTGCTGTTATTTTTTCTACTGATGCTTAAATAATTTTGATGGATTGATAAGTAGTTTTGAAAATGGTCAAACTGCATCTGACTTCAGGATTTGGACGTAATGACTTGACTGCAACAGATGTCATGTTTATGTCAGAATGATGCATGAGTCACACTATTCTGCCATGTTAAAAGAAACACTTGCTATTTTTAGCATTTGGCTTATAAACAAGCCACATTTCCATTTGCTGCCCAAGGGTGAAAGAGTAGCTGTCACTTTACTGATTGCACATACTCCACCATATGTCCGAACCCTGAACTTCTGCAAAGTTGGGTGGAAAAATCAAATGCAAAGTGAAACTTTTTTTCTCTCTCTCTGTCTTTGTCTTTTCAAGCATGAAATCTTTAGGGCATTATTTTCATGGTTGATCTCATTGTTTCCATCAACAGAATGCAAGAATCAGTCAATGATTATAAGGCTGCCTTGTATGTGATTTTAAAAATGACTGAGCTTTTCAGGGATTTGTACTCTTGGTCCACAAGACAACAGCAATTTTTGGAAATGAAATTCTAAGGTTACTTAGTTCTGTATCACCACTGCTGACAAATTTCTAAATTTGTGCCTTCTAGATATATTTTTGTGACCATAATATCCCTTGTTTTTTCTGTCTTTAAAACATAAAAGATATGTCTTTGTATGAGAACTCTCCCTTGCTGTTGTTTTTTGTCTCAGTGAGGAAAAAATAAAAGAAGAAAAACACTTAAATTATGCAGTCATTTTCAGGAAAAAAGGGCTTTCATTGTTTGGCAAGGAACTAAGATGGGAAAAATGTTGGACTGTGTTTTGGAAAGCCCAAAACATTTCTTTTGCGTCCTGTTTTTTTACGCTATTTCACTACCTTCAGATATTTTCCCATTTGATATAGTCCCTGTAGTCATTGTTTATTTGGGTTGAACACCCTGGTCTAAACTAATTCTTGATGCAACTCTGGTGTTTCTCTCAAATTGCAGCAGGGATGACATTATCCCAACTTTCTGTTCTTGTTTCACCACAAGGCAGAATGTATTGTGACCAAGATGCAACAATATGAAAAAATCAGCTCCCCAGAAAATTCGTCACAGAAAATGAGACTTGATAGACTGACTGGAATAACCCAGACTCTATTCTAGATAACATATTAGAGAGCCACCACTATAATTGTAATTGGGAATGAAAAAGAGGGGGATGAGGCATAAAAAAAAGTCTATATGAACATGAACCTATGACTAAGAATTTTTAAAAATAAGTTGGTATCAATTTACAAAAGTAAGAAGTGGATGGAAATTGGGAAAAGTGAATACAGAAGGCCTGACAGCAACAAAGATCTTGTATCTGTTCCTTGCTTTTCCAGTGCAGAACAGAAATTAGCCCTATAATTTTAAAGCTTTTCCTTAAACATAGGTATTTTTGCACTTGTGTATATATATGCATATATACATATATATGTTTTCAGATAAGCATAGGCCTTAATGCTTCTTCCAAAGGAGTTTCTGGTGTAAGAGAGGAACAGAAAAGTGAATTTGGGCATATGCAAGCCTTCTGTATGGATGCACAAATCACATCTCTCAAGCTGATTGTGCTCTCGGAGCAGTGTCTCTGAGCCTGAATTCCTCAGGTGTGTCACATTGGTTAATGGAGAGCCTGATGTCAGACAGTTCACTTTTACCTGTTTATAAGGGCTGGGAATTTTACACTGTCCTCAAACTGTGATCTGAATCCAGTTAGCCATATGTCTTCCAATAAAGGTCAGTTTTAATAGTAATTAAATGGTGTTTCTTGTTAGCTGTGAAATATTTCAAAACTATAACTATCTCTTAATATTTTTCTCTTTATTGAAATCTTTCACTTTTTCTTCACTAAGTAGACATAATTCATAGACACTGTCTTTGGCCAGATGTTGCTTTAAATCAGTGTCATGTTATTCAGAAAAATGTTGTTCTCAGAGATTTATACATAATTTTCTTCTGCTGCCATCATTGACAAGCCTGTCTTCATTTTTTTTACCTGCAGTAGACTTATTTTGGGAAGGAAGATGAAGCATAGCAATGGCTTTTGTTCAGCTATTGAAAAGGATTTGATTCTACATAACTCAAAGCAAGGAGAATTTGACAGGGTTTGAGTGCTAGTCCTGGCAGACTATAACTGTATGAAATGTTTTTTTTATTCATTGTAGATCATGCAACTTATTATGCCAGTAAAGAGGCTCTAGGAGCATAGAACTAACTCTTCATAATGCTGAGAATCGATCATGTTCACATATACATTTCCCACTGAACTGTAACACTTTAAATAATTGGTCTTACTGTCTGGTAGGGCTTAGGGTGTGCTCATGGGCTAAGAGGCAGCAGATGAGAGAGATGGTGATTCCACTCACAGCATGGAATTAGTGTGAAGTGGAAGTTCTCCTTGTCCATCTACAGGAGCTGGAATAACCCATTAGGTTCTCTCCTCCAGTGGCCTGCTTCTAAATACCAGGACAGCAATGCCTGAAAATATTAAAATGCCTTATAAAAGAGCAAGCATATGATTCTCAAATGTATTATTTAAAGTAACGGGAATGGAAGCATTTTTTAACACTTGGGATTGACAACATTGCAATATAACACTACTGTAATAAGATAATATTGTGTGCTTAAAATTTTTATGAATCACATCAGATATAATTGTTTTTTGTTTAAGAAATGTCTGTTTCTACCACCAAGCTAATAACTCGCACTGAAAGCTTAATTGGGTTTAATTATGGAATACTCTGAGCAAACCTAACAACTTTTTCTGCCTTTAAGGTGCCAGAGCAGGCATTGTTTCAAGAACTAATGTGCATTAGATGATGAGGGAAAACTGAATCTGAAACTCTTAGCCCACTTGGGAGCTTCATGGCTTTAATTTTTACACTGCAGATGAAGTAAAAGCTTGTAATTTTGCACCTGAATATCCATCCCAGTAGCACAACTGTTATAGCCTGCCCTGGAAACTGAAATTTTAGAAACTGTTTTGCATTTGAGTATATGTTCATAGAAATTGGGAAAAAAAAAGAGCATTTTTTAAAATTTAAATAGCACAAGTATGAGGTTTTGAATACCACAATGAGAGGTTTTGACCCATTCTTTAGAAAATTGCAGCATTTTAATATTATTTACAGATTCTAAATCTGGTGTTCCTCTCATAAGGTGTAAACAATGCCAATAGAATTGCACTAGAATAAGACATTATAAGAAAATAATTTGGAACACGGAAAAATAACTGTTTGGAAACTGTCCTTTGTTTATGGACAGTTAATAGATCAAAAGGAGGCCAAACTGTGCACAGTTGCTCTTAATCACTGCATGGTCCCAGTCTCAGCAAAGTGCCTTTGGAGACCTGAGTAGAGAGCTCATTCCACTGTAGTTCCTTTATTAGAAAAACCCTACCTACAAAGAAAAATATATAATGTAGCAGTTTAGTCATGGACCAAAAATAATGAAGCAGACTGAGATAATGGAATAAAGGGAAACCAAGAATACCTGTAGAAAAGGGAATAAAGGTGAAACTAGGGGTCTCTCCCATCCTCCTCCTACCAAGAGCAATGAGTCCCAACTGTCCTAGTGGTCAAAGGAGCATCTTGTTTTAGTTCATAAATTACAAAAATCTGCTCATAATGAAAAGTCTGGGTCCATCCATCATAGCTGGCATGAAATGAGATGTGCAATGCTCCACACCTGTCCCTGCTGGAGCCTCTAGTCCAGAAATGCTGTCAGCCCCTGGCACATGGGGAACAATGCCCTCACCCTGCCCATGGAGCCCCAGCTGAGCCCAGAGTGGCCACCAGACAGCAAGATCCACCTGGGGATAGGGGGGTGTCCATAGGAGGCCAGAGTAGATAAAATCCATTGCCTGCCCCAAGACAAATTTAGTAATTTCCCTATTTTTCTTTGATTTTATGGCAGCTGAGACCATGCTGGATGCAAGAGCATTAGCTATATCTTAGAGATATCTTAGAGGTCTTTTCCAACACTGAGTGAGAGGAAATGGCCCCAAGTTGCTTGGGGGAGGTTTGGGCCGGATATTAGTGAAAAATGTCTTCTGAAAGAGTGGTCAGGCATTGAAACAGGCTCCCCAGGGAAGTGGTGGAATCACCAGCCCTGTAAGAGTTCAATAAATGAGTAGATATATGGTTCAGTGTGCAGAGTGGTATGTGGTCAAAGGCTGGACTTGCAAGTATTTTCCAACCTTAATGATTCTATGATACTGTGATTTTAAATGGTTATATAAGTCTGTGATCTCAAGTGATTGCTTGATTGCTGTTCATATGTGAGTTATCTCCCTGGGGTATCTTTAAATATTTCTGTTTTCTAGTTTACTCTGTTATCTTAGCTGAGAAACACAAGAACATGGGCATATATGTAAATATTGCAAGCCAAGAGAATGAGAGGGAGCAATATGGTAGGCATACCAGTTATTTAATGAAATTTGGGACATCCAAGTTATTTTTTCCAAAGTACGTTAAAAAAAATCAGCTTAAAGCAACAGACCTACATCCCACAGAAGTGAAAAGATTGACAACGTCACAGCACCTATTAACAGTCTCATTCTGCTGTTTTGTAGTGCCTTTGTATAGCAATATGCTGTTTCTACCATTTTATTGAAAAGGAAATATGATTAACTGCTGACTTAATTGCCCATAGTTGACCAAGGATTGAATAAAGTGCATTTTCTAGAAACAGTCCTGTATATACTGTATGTAAAATTGCTCTTCAATGTTCGGCAATGCTAAAGCTCACTTTACTTTACAGAAGTAGGCTAATAACTGAGTATTCCTCCACAGACAAGCTAGTACTCATTGAGTGGTCAATGTAAAACCACTGTAAGCTAAAACATTTAATACATTGTTTGCTAAAAATAGATTGTTTAGTTTCTATCCTCTGCTAGTTATTCCAAAATTTCCATCCGAGTCAAATTTTCTGTGTTCTTAGTAGACAAAATAAAGTGCCTCACTCATTTTTACTGCAGAAAATTTGCTTTTCTTTCAGATAAATACACTGATTTTAGCAAAAGGTTCAGCAAGCATACAATCCCTGGAAAGAGGAGACAAATGCTTTTGGAAATTTACACGGGGATGAATTTTAGTCACCTGTACTGGAGTGTCTCTCTAGTACTGTCAAACAGCACTTCTAATGCCAAGATACAGAAAGACACCAGTTATACTGGGGGAAATCTTTCTTGTATGATCTTTTCCTTCTCATACATCTTCACTTCAGAGTAACTAGTGTGAATCTATTCTGATTGCCAGTAACAGCTTTTCTTCTTTAAACCAAACTCCCTATAAATTCTGGTAAAAATGTCTCTACTCTGCCATATTAACAACAATTAGATTTAAAAGAAAAAGAAAACCAACAGTATTTTGAAGTTCAAAATCACCAGTGTTAATACGCAGTCATGGCAACACAGCTACAGTTCTGGAAAAAAATAAAACCAAGTCAAAACAGCAACTAAGAAAAATACAGAAATAAAAAGTAGTTTTTTCTTACAGTGATCTTTCATTCACTTAAAATTTATGGATTTCTATTTTGCAACTTCTTTGAAAGCATATTTAATGCTTTTTAGAATATGCCTGGGCAAAGAAATGACAATGTCATGCCTCCTAGCCTTCAAAATATGGTGCTGTGTGCTGAATGCCTACTGAGGGTGCTCTTTACAAATTATAACTCCTGACTTATGCCAACAAAGCCTGTCAATGACTTACTAATACAGATAAGTGTGTTTGAATGCCCAAGTACATTCTTTGCCACCCTATTAGTGTAAAGTATCTACTAGTATAGGCTATTTCACTAATTAAAGGGAGCTTATGAGAAAGATAGAGGCCTTTTATCCTGTCCTGTAGTGACAGGAAAAGGGGTGTTTGTTTTAAACTGAAAGGAGGTAGATTTAGACTGAATGTAAGGAAGATTATTTTATGAGAAGGATGGTGAGACACTGGATCTGGCTGCCTAGAAAAATTGTGGATCACCATAGACATGTTCAAGATCAGGTTGGACAAGGCTATGAGTAATCTGGTCTAGCTGAGGTGTCCCTGTCCATGGCACTAGATGAACTCAAAGGTTCTTTCCAACACCACCCTTTCTATCATTCCAATTGCCACATCTAGAGAGGCTCTCACTCCATCAATTTCTACACTGTCTCATTAAGACAGTGTAAAATTGTTAAAGCATAAATCTTCCATGACATCATTCATAGCTCAGTGCACTAGGACTGTAAAGGAAGGTGACTCAATTTGGCAGGCCTTGGAGAAAATGTTCTGAAGTCAAAAAGTTATGGTGGGAAGTATGCATTGCTCCCGTGATAAGGCATGGAGAGCAAAGAGTAAAAAGGCAAGTAAAGAACTGAGAGAGTTGGAAGAACACATGAGCTTTAAAGATGAAAGATCTTCTTCAGATCTGAGCAAGAAGGAGGACATTTCATTTCAAGCAGAGACTGAGAACAATAGTTCTAAATTTAACTTTCTTATGGTAATGTATGAGATGGGAAGAAACAGCTATGTGATACATTTCAAACAGAACATGGTGTTAGTAAGTGGTTATTGCAGTTTGAGATATAGAAAGGTGGCAGAGTGAGCAGGTCTATCTTTTAATTTGACAGAAAAGCTGTATCTCCCTATACATGAATTTTAGAAACCAGAAAAATCACATATTTCAATTTCCAAGTATTTTTGAAGGAGATGGGAGACCGATTTTGTAGGTAACCCTGAGGGCTCAGGACTGGGATATTATAGAAATAAAAAGTACTTTGCTACTCATAATAGGCTACTTCTGTTCCCCAGTGATGCTTCCACAACTTTGTGCAGTTTGTGTTCAGTCAGCTCCTGGCATGTCTAGGCCAGGGAGTACAACACAAATGCAATAATGAAAAGTTTTCTTCCTAAAGGAGCTATAAAGTCTCTACATATCTGCCCTTGAGAAACTGCTGAGTGATCTTAAATAACTCAAGGGGATCAGGAATTTTCTGTGAGAAGGACCACATTTCTGATACAGTTTTGCTTTTACCTATCACTCTTGGAGCAGTTCTGCTGTCCTGATGATATTTCTTTTTTCCTTAATCACATGTGGCAACTGCTCCCTTTTAGATTTCCTGAAAGTCTCCCATCTCAGAAAAACCAAAACCCAGAATCATATAAATATACATAACGATTCTTTAAAAGATAAGGGTGTTTCTGGCTCATTTTTTCCTTACCCTCCTTCAAATCTTATACATATTCTTTGCTGCTTCACTTCAGGTAGCAATTTCTGAAGGAGGAATTTTCATTGTGTTGATAGGTCCTTGTTGCTTAGGAACAATTTTCAATTTGCCACTGTGTTGGTATTTAGGTCACCAGTGAATTAATCTTTTTAAAATTATAGCTAGGCAGTCCATCACCAATTCTGAACTATCCCATTGAGAATTGGCAGTACAGTACTTACTTGCTTATGGATTGAAAAGTTAAATTGAATGTTCTGTTTGGAAAGAAATTCTATGAAAGAGAAAAGAAAATGGTTTTCCTTCATAGGAAGAAAATATCTACACTTTGCAATAATAAACTCTGATATTTTCTAACCTAGATTAGTGTCTAAAGTGTCTTAGTGTCTAAAGGACAGACACTGCCTCATTAGGGTTTTCCCAAAACTGCCTTCACTTCAGAAAAGCAGGGTCAGATCTTATCAGAGCAAAGGAAATTCAATAATCTCTCTTTGAAGTCACTTACTCAAGATCAATGGAACTTTTCCATATTTCATGCTGCAATATATGGCAGTAATGACCATCCTTCTGTAAAAACTCTAAATAGTCATCATTCCTGAAACATGAGAAGACATGAAAAAAAAGAAAACTTTTCTTAATTATCAAGAAAGTTATTTCTTATGTCAGTATTGCATTTTGAGTATCTAAAACACAGGTCTTCTAATAAATTAGGGAAATTTGGTTGGTATATTCTGATTGCTACCTCATTTTTATCGTGTTACTGGGAAGGACAATTTGCAATTGAGACCAATCTCTTGCCACCTCTCTGGTAATTGAATCTGCTCATTCCTGGAATGCTGTAAAGTAAGAGAAATAACTGGATAAAGTGTCAATTGGAAGATGCCTTGAGTCACCCATTTTCCCCACCAAGGACCAGTTCTGCCTATTACCCTCAATATCTCAATGCTGGCCCTCAGAACTCTCCAGGGATGCCCAGAATTGAATGTGGTATTCCAGGCATGATTGTGGTAAAATACCAGGCCTTGCCCTGTAGTGCCTCTCCACACGCGCTACTCAAATTGGTAAAGGGATTTGAACTATCCGCATATTACTTCAAAATGATCCAGGAGACAATAAAATGGTTGTAATAGGCACAGAACAGTGTTTGTTCAACTTGCACTGAGATATCTCATTATTAAGGAAATAATGTGATACTGAATTTAGAAAAAACTATGGACTGGATCCTCTGCTGGTGCTTACCTCATTGGTACCATATGTGATCGTAACAGTGGGGGTCCTTCTCCAGATCACTGTTACAATGATAACTGTGCATAGCACTAAGGAGAGAGATACAAAAATGGCCCAGGTAAAGGGTTAAAGACAAGTCTCAGGGGAGATCTTATTGCTCTGTACAACTACCTGAAGGGAGTGTGTGGTGAGGTAACTGGACATAGGACAAGAGGAAACAGACTGAAGTTGTACCAGGGGAGGTTTGGAATGGATATTAGAAAAAAATTCTTCATTGACAGAGTGATTAATCACTGGAACAGACTTCCCAGGGAACAGGTGGAATCACCATCCCTGGAAGTCCTCAAAAACAAGTGGTGTTGGCAGTTTTGATATAATTTAGTGGGCATGGAAGCATTGGGTCAAAGGCTGGACTTGATGATCTCAGAAGTCCTCTCCAATATAATTTAGAAACAGAAACAGTTCACACTAGAGAGAGATTTCAAGAGAATGAGTTTAAAATTGTAGTAGTTCTAAGCCCCACTCTAGTCATTATAGCATTTATGAAGCATATTTCCTGGCATTTTCATGAGGAATACTTTTAGGTTGATTGGGTTATTTGTATGCAAAGTTATGTGATGTTATATTATTATTTGCTATGTTATTTTGTGATTTATTTGGTTTTAATGCCTTTTTAAAATTTAATTTTGATGAAGACGAATGCCAAATTAAATAATATTGTCAGACCCTTTATCCAAAAAAGGACACCAAACAGGTGAAAAGCACAAGTAGTCCAGAGGGGAACTAACTTAACAGCTTGATATATTGCATAAATAATCAAATCTTTGGGGAAATAAATTTAAAGTTTCTATACTTAAAAGTATTCTGGTAGAAGATGCTGTGATTGAATGAGGAAAGGAGGAGGGTGTGTTATCATAAGCAAGAGTAAGATTTCGTGAAAACTCTTTATAGAGATAACTGATGAACTATTGATTGAGTTCCAGGTGGGAAAAAAATCCATTTTATTTAAAGTAAGGTTCTCTGATCACGTTTACTGATTCATCCATTTAGACATCCTCTAAGATCTACTGGGAAGAGCTATTCACTTTTCCCCCCACATTTTTATACCTGATGTTATATTACTCTGAGGGATGAAACTCCACTGATCTCCTTTGCTCATGTCAGTTGGATAGAATTAAGTCTCCTGCTGTGTCAGGATAGTAGAGTGGAGATTGAAGGAGGCACTACCTCTCCCATTACATGGGAACTTCTCATGTCTCCTTTTGTGCCCTTCAGGAGATGCACAATCCTTTGCAGGACATTCAGGAAGCTTGTCAAGTCCTGTTTGAATACAGTAAGAGTAATTGGGTGCTGACTTTTGAAATGTTATTGTTCATTTCTGTAAGAGACAAGGAATAACAAGCTGGCATTACAAGGAGGTTTCCAGTTGCTCTCCAGGGGCACTTGTGCTCCAGCACTTGACAAATAATTTTTTTTGGACTGTGTCATTTGTTCAGTTCCTTGGGAAGATTTGGTATGAGCAGGGTTATATACTCAGTGCTTGTTTATTTTTTCCTAAAATAAACATGCAAACATTGAAAGGAGCAGAAGAGCAGAAGGGATTTCTTTATAAATACCATTTTCACTCGCATTTGTTTGCATTATTCCAAAATGTCCTGAAGATACAGAAGAGTGCTGCATGTTCAAAGGCTTTCAGCACTTTTGAGTCAAAGCAGACACTATGGGAGAAGATTTCCATAGCAACAGAATTAAAAGGAGGAAAATATCAAAAGTCAGTTTCGGATAAGTATACGAGGAGATACATATATCGTGGTGGGAGGGGAGTGCAGACTATGAGGGGCTATAGAACAAGCAACTGAGCTCTGATTGCTCATTCTTTCAAAGACAACAGAATCACCAAGAACCCCTAAATGTCCATTTAATCAGATTTGCATAAAAGATCTAGCTGATCATCCCACTCTAACTGTGATTATTAATTATATAAAAATTAATATCTTAATTATTTATTAATATTCAAAAGTATAATATTTCTTTCAGTACTATAAGCTTTCAATATGATTGAGCAGTGACACAAAATGATATATGTTGCCTCCCAAAGACCTCAGAGAAAGCATGAACATGCAGTGATCATCCTGTGAATAGACACACTAATAACACTCATCAAACACTCATTCAGGTGTTTTATTCAGTTGTATTTCTCATTTATAAATGCCCATTACCTGACAAACAAATTATTTAAAATACAATATAATTATCTTTTAATTAAAAATATTAATAAAAAGACAATCAAATTGTATGTTAATATGTCTTTGCAAAAGATTGCAAAGGATTATAATAATGTCTATAGATTATTATTAAGTAAGGACCATAGTCAAGACAGCATAAAGACAGGCATCTCAGTAGGAAGAAGAGTGCATGTCCGGGTCTGCCCAGCTGCAGTTCATGTCCTAAACTTATAGTTTTCATTGATATTTCAGTGTGAGACAAGGCTCCAGAGAGACATTAGTGCAGCCTTTCAGAATGAGCCTGTATAAAATATGGGCACAAACTTTCAAGAGGGGCTTGTTGAGATAGGACAAGACATAAAGGTTTCAACCTAAAAGAAGGAAGATATAGACTAGATATAAGGAACAAAAAATGTATAAAAGTGGTGAAACATTAGCACAGATTTCCCATAGAGGTGGTAGATGCCCCATTCCTAGAAATATTCAGGGTCAGTTTGGATGGAGTTCTGAGTAACCTGATCTAGTTGAAAATGCCCCTGTCCGTGGCAGGGGGGTTGGACTGTGATAGCCTTTAAGGGTCTCTTCCAATCCTGCTATGATTCATTGATAGACTTAATGTTAACTTAGGTTGGACTCAATGATAATATGGTTGTTTTCCAACCTAAATACTTCTATGATTCTATGATGCTAGGATGCTATGGAGAGAAATGAGATATTTTAGTTGTAAGTGGTTTTGTGGGTAAAAGATGGGAACAAGTATGGTGGGAGTAAAAGCAAATGCATGGCTACAGGGTAAGGAGGGTCTGGAAAGGCAATGGATGCCTCTGACATTTATGGAGAAAGGAACACAAACTTATGACTTCCAATGGACACAGGCATCCTTACAGACCTCCTGGCAGGTTAGTAGGAATTAAAGGGAGTTGTGGAGGACTCCAGCAACAGGTGATGAAAGATAAGCCCATACCTATGGGAGGATAGAAGAATGTGAGAAGACCCTGGAATGTGCAATGTTATGTGCACAAAGAAGAAACCTCCTGGGGTTGAAAATAAACCAGTCAAAAAAATCATTGTTGCTGCACACCAGAAGCATTTGTATTTAAACTTGCCACTTGCTGAATGTGCATTATTTGGAATAGATCAGTTATATTCAGCTGATACTTTCCTTGGTAATCTTCCTAAATTGTTACCTAGTTGTGTGTTCTCTCAGAATCACAAACATTGCTTTAAAATCTACATCTGATATAGATGATTTGCAGTAGACAGGAGCTAGACATGTCTACAAGAGTGATGATAAATAGCTACCTCCACCACAAAATCTGCCTCTCCCCCTAATTGACAAACATAGCCACAAATCCATGCTGCTTTTTTTGGGCAGACTGGCAAGCAGCAACATGGCACAATAACAGCTTAGTACTCCTCCAAGAGTTAGTGGTGTGCAATTTCTCTGTCTCGAAACCAAAATGGCTCTGTCTTCCTTCATGTGTGGACTACATTCTACTGCACTGTGTTGACTTTGTGACACCTACAATAAACATTTCCATGTCTGTCTTGTGCAAATTTGCAGACAGACACATTACTACACATGTAGTAATAGGGAATTGTTTTAAACTAAAAGAGCAGAGATTTAGATTACAGTCTTCACTCAGGGGTAGTGAGGCGAAAGTTGCCCAGAGAAGTGGTGGATGCTCCACCCCTGGAAGTGTTCAAGGGCAGGTTGGATGGGGCTTGGAACAACCTGGTCTAGTGAAAGGTGTTCCTGCCCATGGCAGGGGGGTTGGAATTAGATGACCTGTAAGGTCCCTTCCAACCCAAACCACTCTGCAATTTCATTCTGTGATATGCACACTTCAAGCACTATGCAAAGTTGTGTATCTGGTATGTTCTTGTCATGCCTGGACCCGTTCAAACTTGCAAGTGACTTTTCCTGAAATATTTTCTGATATGTCTGCTACGCTCCATGTTAGTTGCCATGTATAATTTTACAGCCAGTTAGGCACACTACACATTGATTGCCTCTTTCCCCTACGGAACTTACCCTTAATTTCCAAACAGCTTTAATTTCTCTTGGCATATGTTGTAAAAGAGTAGAATGGAGGATAGCATTTAATATACTTCCCAGTGGCCAAATGATATTCTGCTAGTTCTGCCTCAAAAAACAGAAGCCTGCAGATTTTGACATCAGCAACAGTACTGTACTTTTAAGAGAATGATGAATTCTCATCTGACTTTTGGTTCTACCTCCATTTAGATGAACTATCTTTTTTTTCAACTTTTGCAAACCCTTTTATTACCATTCCCACTTCTGGATCCAGGTGTTGTTTCTTTCCTTCCACCACACCTCAATGCGTATCTCTGATTTCTTCCCTGTTCACTCCTAACCAATTTGCGTTGTTGGACTGGGTTTGTGTGGCCAGATTTTGGTAGAAGGGGACCTATAGAGGTGGTGTTTGTGAGAAACTGTTAAAAGCTTCTCCCATGTCCAGTGGAGTCAGTGCCAGCCGGCTCCAAGACAGAACTACAGCTGGCCAAGGCTGAGCCTGCCAGCAATGGTAGTAGTGCAGGAAGGGAAAAGGTAATTAGAACGTGAGAGGAACAGCCCTGCAGAGCCCATGGTCAGTGCAGAAGGATGGAGTTCAGCTGCTCCAGGTGCCAGAGCAGAGATTCCCATGCAGCCCATGGTGCAGACCATGATGAGGCAGATGTGTCCCTGCAGTCCATGGAGGATCCCATGCTGGAGTACCCTATGGGAAGCCAGCACTGGAGCAGGCACTTGGCAAGACTTGTGGCCTGATGGAGAGAGAGGAGCCAGGTTAGAGCAGATTTGCTGGCAGGACTTTTGACTCTGTAGGTGACCCACACTGGAGCATCCTGTTCCTGAAGGACTGCACCTCATGGAAGGGATCCACTGGAGCAGTTTGTGATGAACTGCAGCTTGTGGCAAGGACTCACATTGGAGAAGTTGGTGGAAGACTGTCTCCTGTGGGAGAGACCCAACTCTGAAGTAGGGGAGGAGTGTGAGGAGTCTTTCCCCTGAGGAGAAAGGAGCAGCAGAGACGATGTGTGATGTACTGACTGCAGCCTGCCTTACTTGCTCCCCTGTGCCTCTAGGGGGGCAGGAAGAAGAGAAAAAGAAAGTAGGGAAAATGGGGAGTCAGTTTGGTTTTTTAATTGATGAGTGATCTCTCCCTGTCCTTATGTTGACCTATGAGCCTATCTTTGTATTTTCTCTCCCCTGTCTATTTGAAGAAGGGAGTGATAGAAGTGCAGCTGGTGTCCAGCCAGGGTCTGCCCTCCAAAATTGCTGAAGCTGGCTGATATTTCTCCATCCTATCTTGTTTCCTTCCTGGTTTCTGACCCTACTGATTTCCTTCTTCATCTCATTTCACCCACCCACACTCATCTTTAATCACTTCTGCACAAAGGACAAATTTCAAACAGTCCTTCATGTACCTCTTTTTGGTACCTAATTTTTACATCGGGACTGATCCTCACTATTGGAAACACAGTGGACCCTCTTCTAATTTTCCTGGATCTGGCTAAAATCCCTTTAAGTTTTGTTTAAGAACTCAGAGATGTACTTTTTTTCCCCCTGAACAGATTTAATTTTCTTGTTACTTTAAAGAATATACATATAAAAATCCTGTTTGTTTCCCTGACATTTCTGAATGAATTCTGAAAATGGAAGAAACATTATTAAAGGAATCATGGATAGCAAATGTAAGTCATGAGGTAATTATACAGTTTGTTAACTAATTGCAAAAAAAACTTAAGACCAGGTAAAATTGTAGGTTCTAATGTCTTATACTGTTTTCAAAACTGTGCTGCACTTTCAATTTTTCCAGTAAAATTCAGATCATATTATCTATCAAAAGACAGTAATATGCTCAATTAACTTGCACAATGTAACTTGTAAGAAAAATGCAGCTAGAAAGATCTTATTTCAACAAAGTAGCTAGGATGAATCAGTAAAACCTGTTCTAAAAAGTCATTGAAGAAACCAGTGAAGGTGAAGCATCTGATGAGACTTTTTTAATCAAAATTATTTTGGCTTCATTTCCTCAATGTGATACTGTGGTTAAAGACATCGGTAGCTTATTTTAATTTCTATTGTCCTCTGGGGAGCAAGTGTTTTTGTGTTGAGGTTGATTTGCCATGCTGGCTGTATCTATGCTAATAAGGCATTTGAGAAAAACTTAAGGCACAGTGTTGATAAACAGATTTCAAAGCTGATGGCACACTGGGATTATTTAGATGCCTGGTGACATCTGTATTTGCATTCACAAGTGTGGTCTAGTATTTTCTGCTTGCTTCTGTGTTCAGTCTGCAAAAGCTGGGAAAACATTTGAAGTTTTGGCATGAAGGCACGTGCCAAATGCACCATCCCACCCTACAATGAAATACCCTAACTAGCCCTTCCTAAGCAGCCTTGTGAAAAGTGAAGGCTGAGTTTACAGAGGAACAAAATCAGATAAAGCTGAACCAAGAGCTGTCCCTTGCTTTCCTACCTTTACACTGGTGCTGTGTTTAGTGGGAGAGTGAAGATAGGAAGCCTTCACCAGACCAACAGAGGAGTTACCACCAAAGGTGTCATTCATTCTTGATTAAAGCTGGTGAAAGCTGGTGTAAGTGGAGTAAGAATTACACTCTTATTTTTACCTTGTACATACACTGGGTTAACTTTTGTATTCTTGGCTATACAATGTACCAGATACCTCAGTGATCAGCTCTTAAAAATGGCAACATTTCACTATGATTCTGAAGGATTTGTTTTGCACTGCAGATGGAAAGGGGATCTTATATAGGGTTTCTTATATAGCATGTGCTGCTGTGTGATTTGTACAATACTGCAGCCCTAGAACTCCTACTTTGCTTTAGCTGTTTTTAAATGAAAATTTAATACTGTTTTTTCTGTTTTAAAGACCACTCAGATTTAAAACAAAGACAGCCAAACAGCCTTTATCTAACTCTTCAGAAATCATCCTTTAGCTTAGTGACTGAATAGCAGCTTCCCTTCAGAAACAAAAGAAGCACATTTAGTAATTTTGGCTGAAGAGAACATAGAAAGCAAAAAGGCATTAATAAAGCAGTGTAATTCAGATTAAATTTACCTTCCAAATGTATACATGAAAGTCTCCAGCAAGAGGAGATCCTTTCTGTTCTCTTGTTCTGAGTGATTCCTACTAGAAAAGACCTTGAAATTTTAAAAGTCCTCTATTAAACTTTCAATATGTATATTGTCAATAAAAACTTCCATTGGGTACACTATGAGCTCATCCAGATTCTTTCCAATGCTTGGGTAAGCTCCTTGTTGTCTGTATATTATCCCCAGATTTTGTAAGAAATATTTCTTTACATAATAACTGGTACATTCATAGGCAATTTGTGCTCAAAAATTACTCGTGCGAGTCTCAGAGCTAATGCAGCTCAGGTTGGATTAACAATATCAGCATTCCTATTTCACATTTTTATTGTGAAATTTTTGTGGCTGTAACCTTGTTATTTCCAGATAATTTTGATTTTCTCTTTTCATTTGATTTTTTAATGGAATCACAGAATGGAATTGGGGTAGGAAGCCTACCCTTGCATGCAAAGCCAGGGTTCTGTGGAATACATATCACAGGGCTGTAACTAGGCAGGTTATGAATATCTCCAAGGATAGAAACTTCACAGTCTCTCAGGGCAACCTCTTTCATTGTGTGACCATTCTCAGAGGGAAAAAAAAGAAGGTTTTTAAACTTAAATAGAATATTCTGTATTTTAATTTGTGCCCATTTGCTGTCACAGGGTACCACAAAGAAGAGTTCAGCTCCATTCTCTCTACACACCCCACCAGGTATTTCTACACAATTAATAAGATTCTCTTTAGCTCAATTCTTCTTCAGACTGAACAGTCCCAGCTCTTTTGTTCTTTCCTTGTATGAAAGATGCTGCAAGATCTGCATCTTCTTCCTGGCCTTTTGCCACTTCAGTGTGTCTGACTCTCTCTTGTGCTGGGAAGCCAAACACTGGACACAGAGCTCCAGATGTACCTCACCCAAGCTGAGTAGAAAAGAAGGATCATCTTCCCCGTGCAGGAATTCAAACTTAGACATTTTCACCTCATAGAAAAATATAAAATCTCTCAGGTCTACATCTCATGAACTCTTAACTGACCTTACAGTTTTGGGGCCCAGTTTGTGATTCCTGAACTGCTTTACCAGAGTATTTCTTATGGACATCTGTGAGGCATTCTGGAATGTCATTATCTGCTTTCTGATCTGTGTCCACCTCTTATTGGCAAGCAAAAAAGTTTGCCAATAAAGGCAAAAGGAGGGGGGCCTCTTTCTTTCCAGGGAAAGATTCAAATTACATAACAATTGAGACCACAAGAACTAAAGTTACACAGCCTTCTTCTGTATTCCTCCATGTTGAATTAAAATTGCATTAATTTTAAATAGAATTTAAATCAGCAGATAATGTAACAGAACAACAGCAAGGGAAATACTCTTGCTCCTCTTGACAGCATTTGTTTCTCTCAATTATACTATTGTTACTCCTTCTGCTTTTTCTTTATTTTTTCTCTACTTTAAATTTTTTTCTCCTTATTTTACTTCCAACTGACCATTTTTATTCAATGCTCTGCTCTTCATAGTGAACAAGTTTGAATGTCTGTTTGACAGAGCAGAAATGCATCAGGGGGACCAATAGACTTCTCAATATTGCTCTGAACAAGTTATTAAAAATGTTTCAGAAGTTTGTGGTACATTTGCAGAAGAGATGGTGATTGTCCACAGATGCAGTGACCATATATAAGAAGCAGGCAAGCCCAACTGGACAGAAAATTTCAGTGTTTGGGAGTGCATATGGACGGTGTTGCTGCCCACACATAGACTTTCCTCACCTCTGAAAATGTATAATCCTCTTCAGCTGCCCCTACCCAGGAGGACTTCTAAGTCTTCACTAGAATAGATTTTGATGAAAAGTCAAAGACATTTAGACTGATATTCCTAATATTTGTTCCACCCCAACATACAGCAGCCTAGTTGGAGAATGGGTTGTGAATGACCTGGTGTAATTAAGTGGATTTTAACCCCAGCACTTCAGGTTTAATGCTAGGCTCCAGGATGATATGATAACTTCAAAGAGAGAGAGGGAGACACAGGGAATGTTTCAATCTTTTGAGTGCTGCTTTTTTAATATCACCCTCTCTAGAAGAGCTGGCTTTCGGAAATTATTCCTGAAATTGTTCACTTATTGCTGCCTTGAGTAGGGTAGGGAACAGATGTGTGGAGAAGGCAATTTATTAAAAAAAGAAAGAAAGAAGTAAAAAATAACTCAATAAATACCCTACTTTCCTGCCATCCAGCAGCTGGTGACCCTCCAGAGGATGGGTGCAAGTAGCTTTCCATGTCCCCTGGGTGTGCCAGTGGCACCAGGCATCTGTACAGGGAGTATGGTGGCCAAAGCCCAAGGGATGACAGTGCAGGGCTGATTGATGAAAAGCACTGATCACCTGGGATCCTGCCAGCCTAGTTCAATGCTACTGTTTGCATGCAGACACAAAAGCCCAACACTGCACATTGCTTCCACTCATTGTCTTTTTATGTCTCTTAAACACATAAGAAATTAACTGGCAAAGTGATGTATTTATCATAAGATATAATAGTGCATAAATCTGGAATTATGGTTTTTACACATACATGTCTAGAGTAATGTTCTTACATTCTGCACATAAAAATTATTCACACTAAACCCTATTTTTAAAAAAATCAAGTATTTCAAGCTAAACAGTATTTCAGTTAAACAATCACCAGTCTAGAACCATATGAAACAATTTCTATTTTTAGACCCTGTCATGATAACAATATACAATTATTATATATCAAATTATTATGGATTAAATACTTGAGGTATTTGCAGTGGTTTAACATGCTGTATGTTCTAACACTTGTTGGAATTTTTCCAGTACTTTATTTATTTATCTTGAGAGAAAAGTGGGAAAAAATCTGCCTGGACATTGAGTCAAGATAAACCAGTAACTATTTTTATATTTCAGGATCTCTGCCACTGGTGATCAGTTTGAGAGTAAAGTAGTTTCAGTTACAATATTTGGGAAGAAGAGCTTGCTCTGCATTATACAAAAAGGAAAATCTTTGACAGAACTAGCAATAGTGAAATCAGAAATGAATTTTTTGCTATTGCTTCAAGGGGGAGTGGTAAGATAGGCTTGTCTCTCTGTAGTGAATTGTCTCAAATGGCAGGACATCTATTATTTTCCATCTTTACAGCAAACCTCCAAGCATCTGAATAACAAAAAATTGTGGTTGCTGGGAGATTTTATAATAAATTACTGGATCTAAAAGGTGACAAGAGTTATTATTAGTAAATTATTGTGCAACAGAGAATAATTAAGATCATTATTTATTTTACCTTTGGTAATGGTTTGAAAGTTGATGAGGAACAAAATAAAATAAAATGTTTATTAATTATCTTAATCAGGAAATATTAATGATATAAGGTGAAGTTTCCAAGCATCTTGGCTAGAAGGCCTGTATTTTAGGGCTTTACTGTTTTGGTGGGGCCTGAGGACATGCTCCTTTGTTGGGGTTTAGCTACGTGGGCTTAGGGCCAGCTTTTGGAAGGGCTGTTAGCCCTTACATTGATGAGCAGTTAGGAACCTCAGTGGACAATGTCCCACTTCTTCTAGTAGCACTTTTAAACTCAAACTCCCCTGTCAGTCTGTTTGAGGCATTTTTCAGGTGGCTCCTTTACTCTGACTCTGATCAGACCTGTCGACTTGGCATCGTGATTTGATCACACACCTCCCTCACCACAGTCCCTTTATCCCCATCTCATACAATTCTTCTGTCACTGGTTTGGCTGTATTATTGTAGCCCCAGCTTCTGAGCCTCTCCTCCCCTTATATTTGATAGTTCTGGATAGTCTGGCTTTAATCACTCCAGAAGAAGACACACCATTAATCATAAATTTTAAAAGACAGGATAGTGAGACCTCGTATAAAACAGAGAGTGCAGATGCTTCTGTGAGTGGCATGAATTTTGATGCAAATTGCCTTTTGTTTCAGAGGAAATCATGGCAGAGTGTTTGTTAGAGAGAAAATCCTCCTTAATTCAGATCTTGGCTTAGGTAACACTTCCATGAGCTATCAAATCTCCTAAGCTTCAGGACTGTTGGTAGGTGACCAGCTGGCAAAAGGATTCTCTTGCACAGATCCTCACAGTGACATCTCCAGCTGGACTTGGAGATGCATGCATTTAATATCTTAATTTTGCATAACCACATACCAAATACTCTCCCTACATGAAGATTAACGCCACCTCAGACAGAGCCAACACACCATTTGTACAAGGACAGTTAATACTGGCTGTTTAGAGATGTCTAATGTGTGCTGACCATGGCCTCTCTAGAAGCAAGGGCCTCATAAGGATGTGGCTGGAGGGAAGGGACCAGCTGTCCACCCAGAATAACACTTCCTTCAAGTGTGCAGTGTGGGCTGGACACAGCAGGAGCTGCCCAGGGAATCTCTAGAAGTGTCTGAAATTGTGACCTGTAGCAGCACTCAGTTGTGACGGTCCAGGAGTCAGCAAGCTGCTTCTTTGTCTCAAACCATTCCATGGGCTCATCCCTTTAGATAATCAGCTCCTGAGCAACCCAGGGAATTTATGAGCTTAGTGCATGGCTGTGCAGGGATGATACCCAACTACAGCACAATTATAAGTCAAAAACTAACTTTAGTTTCCTACTTATCATCACTCATTTATAACTTGACTGTCACAGCTTGTGCCATAGCTTGTGCATTCATCTTTGAAGAGACATGGGACTACTGCAGTGGGGTCACCAGCTAATTCCTAGAAACTGACTCTGGGACTGAAAATGCAATTTGTGAACAGTTTGTAGATATTTTATATTATGAATGTATTAGGCATTGTTGAGGGCTGGTGAAACTGTGCTCCACATGAGCCTGGGATTGGTTCTAAATCCTTTCTGTCTTGCAGTTTTTTGTATCCATTGGTACAGCAATGCAGGACCCCGACGTGACTGCATGGTGTTTTACACCTGATGTTCCTTTCTTTTGCTCTGTGTTCACAGCATGTGAAACAGTTTTTGCATGTGAGACACATTATTCCTTTTTTCTTCCTTCATGTATATCCCTGTCTGGCAAGGGCAGAGGCTCAATACGGGAAGTCACAAGTATTTATTTAGATCGCAGGAGTGCTGGCTGATTGGCAGAGCAAGCAGACCATGCTGATGTCTGTGTGTCTTTCTGTGTCTGTGTGGAACATAAGAAAAAGGGAGATGCAACTGCCATTAAGAGATATTATAGATTCACTTTAGCACCATGCAAACATGATTGAATTGGCCCAGCTACTCAGCATATGGTTAAAAATCTGTGTGGCTGCATATATGCCCACAAATAATCTGAATACACTGTTTTGGTCTGCAGACCTGGAATAAGCAATGCAGATTCAAAGAAGTGAGTAAGATGTGGGAAGGGGTTTGACTCCTTGTGCCAAAATGTGTTTCAATACCAGTAAGACACATAAACACATACATGTTTTTCCTGAAAGGATCTTGAGCATTATAAAACAAAGAACAATTTCTTGTCCAGAAGAAAAGTTAAGTTCCTGAATGCCAAGTGAATGGTTTCTTTTCCAGGGGTTGTTTTAAAGAATTGAGGAAATATTTTACTAAGTGTCTTGGTAAATGTAGGCCACAGAGGCCTCTCTATCACTCCTCTCCACAGCTGGACAGGGGAGAGAAAATTTGATGAAAGGTTCATGAGTTAAGGACAGAGAGAGATCACTCACCACATACTGTTGTGGGCAAAACAGACTTGAATCAGAGATATTAATTGAATTTATTACTAACAAATTCAGAGTGGGATCATGGGAAGTAAGGCCTTATAAGATGTTATAAAAGCTTTCCCCTCACCCCTCCCTCCTTTCCAGCTGTAGCTCTTCCCCTTCAGCAGCATAGGGAGATGGGGAAAGGGGGTTATGGTCATTATTTCTCTGCTGAGGGAGACGAGTCCTTCCCCTGCTCCAGCATGGGATCCCTCCCACAGCAGGAGCTGCCTGTAGTGCAGTCCTTCAAGGACATGCTGATAGAGTGTGGGTCCCCCATAGGGAACAAATCCTACCAGGAAACCTGCTCCAGAATGGGCTCCTCGCTCCATGGGTGTGCAGGTCCCTGCCAGGAGCCTGCTTGGGGTCTTTCACTGGTTCACAGTCTCCTCTCCGGTATCCACCTGCTCCAGCATGGATCTCCTCCTTGGGCTGCAGGTGGATCTCTGCATCCCCATGGACGCCAGGGGCTGCAGGGGAATCCCAGCTCTGGCACCTGGAGCACCTCCTGCCCTCCTTCTGCACTGACCTCAGGGGCTGCAGGGCTGCTCCACTCACATATTCTCACCCTGCTCTTCTCTGGCCCCAATTACATCTGCACAATAACTTTTTTATTATTTAAAGGTGTTATCATGGAGATGTTACCATCTTTTCTAATTGGTCCAGCCCCAGCCTACCTCCATCTTGGAGCCTCCTGGGATCGGTGCTGCCAGACATGGAGGAAGCTTCCAGCAACTTCTCACAGAAGCTGTCCCTGCAGCTGCCCTGCTACCAAACCTGACCATGCAAACCCAATACAATTTCTCTTAGAAACTGACCCTTTGTTCCAAGAAAAAGTTTTTGAGAACTGCTTTTTTTTCCTTCTTAAGAGTTTTCCTATTTATCTAAGATTTTACTTTCCCTAAAGCCTCTGAGAAATAAACAAAAACTATTGAAACTTTTTTATGGCACTATCATTTATCACAAATGATATTTGGTAAAAAGAGAATGTGGAAGACAATTTCCAAAACTTTTTCAACAATAACTGTAAATTCATATTGACCAAAAAAAAAAAAAAAAAGAGGAAGAAAAGGAAGAGTAATATGTCTCTTAAGTCTGTGAATTCTTAATGAAGGTGATGTTTTATATTTTGGCTGGCTCTGCAGACTGTAGGCAGGATGAAATAGAGTTTGGCTGTTCTTCTGTAAGCTTCCTGATATGGAAAGTGACCATGCAGATAGCCTAACATTTCTGGTCTTTCTCTTCCACATCTCTCTAAATATCTATAAGAGACTTGGTAAAAGAGAAAAATATTCTTCCTCATGGATATGTCCTCTATTTCTTTAATGTCTTGCCTTTTTACCAAACTCTCACTTAGAATGGGATTTTTTGAGTAAAATATTTTTTGTTACAATCTTACTTCTACCTCCAATTTGTGTCAACAAACTGAAACCTGTTTGGCCAAACATGGTATAGTGTATAGTTACTATCAAGGAAATACTAAATGATTTTTTTCTTTGTTTTAAAACTCCAGAATTTACCCAAATCAATCTTTAGTAACTTCTCTGTTGAGTGCATACAAGTTTTATAAGCTCTATTAAAATCTTATTACTGCATGGAGTTTAGACTTTGAGCATGTTTGGTTTTTTTTAAATATATGTCATGGTGAGATTAATTCCATAAGAAGCATCTCCTACAAAACACAGAATTCCTGCATATGGTAAATTATGCAATTATGCTGAGAGAGGGAAGAACACTCTCTATTTAACACCGTTGGGCATCTGTTAATAAATAAATGGAAAAAGCTGGTCATGATTCAGTGCGTAGGCTGCTTAATTTCTTTGTAAGGATTTATTAAAACCATAAGGCAAATAACGATTTTAGGTGACATTTCAGCAGTTTTCAGCTGTGAAAGAGAAAACTACAAAGGTTATGTTTTGAGAAAATAATTCTCTAATTCTCATCGAAATGTATACGCTTACCATTTGCTGTAGTCAGAAGTCTGATACATTTAATGGATGCTGTGGTTGTCCTTAAGTGGTGCAACACTTCTTAAAGACAAGACAGTGCCACCATCTATGTGTCAGCCTCCCAGATAAACTTTTTATAAGCTTGTTGTATTGAGAAGAAAATTTAGCTTAAGTGCTCTTTATTTGAAAGACATAAGCATGATGCCATGGCAGAATACAGACCCTTAGAGTTCACTGTAGGGAGTCAGAAGTTCATCGGCATTATTTTACTCTGGAGGAAAATAGCTACCAAAAGATTCTCCAAAACACAATAGGGCTTCCAATCTACATTTTGTGCAAGAGGAATCTTTCTCTCAAATGTGATAAGCTAAGAGGGTTTCTACTGACTTTAGTATTCTGTCCTAATCTTTCCTGTTTTTCACATATTGGAAAATTCCTGTTAAATTTGCTAGGAATATTTCTCATTTAAGGGTTTATAAGGCTTCTATCAAGACATCTTGGGAGGATAAAGATGATGACTAAGGAATAGAAAGTTTATTCGTTTAATATGATAGAAAATGTAATGATTTAAAAATCTTCCTTTTGATAATTTTTGACTCAAATATCAGAGATACTCAAACTGCCTGTGACATAAACTGGGATGTTTTTATTTATAAACTGCTAAAGCTTAAAGACAAAAATTTAATATAACTTAAAATTTATTATTTGAACATTTTAATCCTGGCAATGTTACCTCCCGTACCTCCTTCTCAGGAGAATGTTAACTAACTTAGAAACATTTGCAAAATTACTTGAAGTGGAAAAGTGGTATGCAAGTGCTAGCTGCTTGTATTACTAGATTATTTTAGATCAAGAATCTTCTTTTTGGGAGGGGGGAACATGAATTGGAGGAAAGTGGTCATGTTTCTGTGCTAAAAGTAAGGGAAATAATGTATTTCTGGTTTATTGACTCTATCTCTTATTTTGTTTTCCATGGTGATCCTACAGATTATATTTTTAATGTCTATCTGGTTTCACATCACTGTCAATTAAATAACTAACTACTCTTGTGTCATTGTGGTGCTGTGTCTTAATGCTGTACAGGATCTCAGTGCCAGCCACTGAAGGCAAAGGTACCTTCCTGTGGCCCAAAGAATTTACATGTGAATAGTTGAATAGCCCTAAAATGACAGACATCAGAAAGATACAGATGTACTTGGTTTATTAAAGTAACTACTAATTTCATCTAATTTTTGGGCTTTGCTGTGTGGAGGGCTGCACATGACGTAGTTACCTTGATTCCTTTTTAGATCAGTGGGAGAAAGAAATACACCTTGGCAGGCAACAAAACTGGCCTCTTTTCAAAAGCTGATTTAAAAAGGAAGGAGACCCTGATCTTTAAAAGTTTTCTGTCCATAAAGGGAGTCCAGCTCTGTAGCCATTCACTGTCTAAATATCTGGCAAACTACAGGACAGTTTGGAGGAAGACTGTCAGAAGACTAATACAGGAGTCTTGAGGATGTTTAGATGTTCTGCAAGGAAACTTGATTTGCACTACTGTACACTGAATCTGACAGGCTGATTATACACAAGAACCATAAAACTGAACAGTGCCCAGCACAGATGTAGGGCTCTGATTGTGTGATGTACAAAGATGTATTAATTACTAGAATTAGCTTTGCTAGAAAAAATTCACCAAAGCCATACAGGCAGCACATTAAATTTATTCTATAAGAACTAGTAAGTGGCCCTCAAAACTGTTAAGACTCAACTAAAATTGTTTATAGGTTTGTTTTCTCTTGCTTTGTTTGCTCTCAGGTTTTCTTAAAGATTTTCTAGGAAAGAGGGGGTATCCCAAAGTATAAGCCTAGGTCATTAATTGATATAAGTTCATTAGATAGATATCTTACCAGGACTTGTTTTGATATTCCTACCTCCTTTCACATTCCAGTTCCAGTTCTAATTTCAGATTGTGCTGGCCTTACTCCACCATATAAGAGGAGAAATTTGCTCCCAAGGCAAATCCAGCTGCTACTGTGATCTACTTCACAATCATTAGCTTGTTTTTTTTGTGTGTCAATGTTTCCTGTTTTGTTGGCCCTTGGAATGAAAATTAACAGTGAGGCATGACAGATGAGTGATGCCACCAATGGCCAGAAGGTTGAGAAAGAGAATGGCAATGTTCTTGTTGCTGACAGTCTTTTGGTATTTCCTTGTTTACTAGAAGTGCTTGGGCTGCTGTTTCAGGATCTAAGGTTTTCCTGATACAAATCTCAGGAGTTTTCAAAAAAGAGTTTCATTCGAGTTAAATACCTTTGATTCTCCTGCATATTCCTCTGTTTTGCCAGAAGAGGCTTGAACAGCTGCAAGGGCTGTGCTGTCTGTTGTCTGAGCAGTCACATCAGTATGTACCCTGGCTGACAGCACTAAACAACAGGAAGAAATATCTGGAGAAAATAAGAGGTATTTTTTTAATCAGAATTTGATCACAGATGAAGTTAAAGCATCCAAACTGTACTGGATGTCACAACATTTGCTATGATGATGGTATTTGCTATGGCAATGGTTCAAGGAGGGTCTGTGCATTACCTCCTCTCTTGAATCAAGAGCAAACCTTGTGGTTTGGTGGCAGATTGTTAATGTAGTCTGACTCCTTCTCAGTTGCTCTTGATCTTCTGACTTTTTGATTGTTGGCATCAGCTTCAGAATACATAGAAGCAGATGACAGGAAGGACTTGACAAGCAGCTAGAATTTCAAAATTCTTTCTATCTATCCATAGAGCATACAATCATGGACTGATTTGGGTTGGAAGAAACCTTAAAGAACATGAAGTTCCAACCTTCTGCCGTGGGCAGAGACACCTTCTACTAGATAGGTTGCTTAAAGCACCATCAAACCTGGCCTTGAACACTTCCAGGGATAAGGCAGTCAAAACTTCTCTGGGTAACCTGTGCCAGTGCTTCACCACCCCCACAGTAAAGAATTTCTTCCCAATATCTAGTCTAAACATGCCATCTTTCATATTAAAGCCAATACCCCACATCTTACCACTACACGCCCTTGTAAAAATCAGTCTTTCATACTTGAAAGGTCAATAAATTTATTCTGAGCATGCAAAGGTAGAATTACTTTATTCCCAACTAATTTCAGAGTGTTCCTGTAATGCAGGACAGTAAGTCTGAAAATCTGTTTTAGAACATTTAATATTATCATTTCCAAAGAAGGGACAATTTTTTCACGTCACTGCCTTACATTTTTTTTTTTGAACTTACATTTCTGAGAGGCCTAAGTATCCTCAGCAAGTCCAAAAAGTTGTTTAATGAAACTTTTCTTCTGTACTCAGTATGACAAGGTTTACATCCTAAGTATAATTTCATTGCAGCAAACAGACAGTCAGCCGTAAAAATAATAATTTAAAGGAGGTACACTGAATAAAAGGACCTGAGCTCTTTTATTAGAATTCTTCCATAGAAATAGGATCAGGCTGTCATGGACGTTATCCTGTGGAGCATGACAACCAAGATAAAACTAACACATGCCAATTTCTAGAGCTGTTCAAAATAAGATTTCTGCTGTAATCTTGAAACAACTGTGGCTCATTGTGTGTATTTTCCCAGCCAATTCCTTGTTTTCACTAGAACACACCAAAATTCGAGCTATGTCTTTGGGTCTTGTACCTTAATCAAATCAATGTGGCCCAAAGGTTAACCTCATTAATGGGAATGTGTAGACATATATCTCCATTGTCACTACAGTCTGGGCACCTGTAAACCAGGTAGAGGACTGTTATCCTGCTAGCTATCACACATAAAATGAATGCCTACACTGGTGGACTGAGAAGTTCACAAGCGTCTTCCCCATTTTTCTAGTTCCTTTTCTGGTCACCTTCCTGGATATTTATCTGCTTTTGAGATCACAAAGTTGCTCTGTACTTCAGAAAACAATGTTTCTGCATGCAGTGCCTGGTACACAATGTTCCTGTCCAGCCCAGGGTGTGCAGCCAAGGAACAACACAGGACAGTAAGCCGTAGTCTTGCCTGTCCCTTTTTCTCCCATTTGCACGGCCTGATAAGGGATAAGATTTGAATTGCATAAACTGCTTAGGAAACCAGCTTTGCTCCTAATCCTTGGTGTGGGATGTTGCCAGATGGGTTGTCAGAAGATAGGGGACTTGCAGGTGGCAAGGAAAAGGGACACAGCTGTGGCATCTGCTGCTGAGGGGGCATTTGTTTCACCCTTTATGGATTTCATGGAGGGACAATCAAAATCTCCCCATGCAGGGCAGAGCAATCACAGTGCAGAACCATGCCTTCATTAAGGATAGCTCCATTCCTGAGTTTCCTTGGGAATACTTTTTGCTGAGTCTTTGGCACTTCAGTGCAATGACTAATGCACATGTAAAGCAAGAGTATGAATATTGTCCCAGTGTGACTGAGGTAACAGCAGAGGGCACTCAGTGATTCTTTATGTTTAATCTTTCAGTACACCCCACTCACCTGGACACTGCTGAGTAATTGGAGTACACGTGCTCCTGGGGTACAGGATTTATACAGGCATAATTCCTAGTTTATTACTTCACATGTTGAGGTACAGTTTTTCAGTGGGGGGTTCAGATCCTATCAAGCAATTTTCATTGTCAGTAGAGGGGTAGTTACGTGAATGAATCCCACAGTATGTGAAAAATGCTGTAGTTTCTGCCTCTAACCACTTCACAATTTCCTGTTTATTTTTTCCTGTGTTGTATCCACGTCTGCTGAAATGCAAATCTGGCCATTCAGTTATTTGTGTTTAGCTGCAGGATCCCCAGGTTAGCTCCCTGCTTGAAGCTTTACGTTAATCCACTTTCTGGTTGGAAAAGACGTGAAATTTACTCAAGAATGAAATTGTACTCCACATCCTTACACTGTTCTCATTAAATCTATTATTTCCACTTCATCGCCCAAGAAAATACCCGATGCGAGAATCCTCCTAGAGTTCACTTCCCTAATTCACAGGACAATTACAAAATTGTTTTTGCCACAGTGGGAAATGTTGACTGCTGGGTCACTTAAATTCTTGCAGTGCCAGCTAATAAGAAAGAGCACTGTATCTTCTTGCAGAACTAGAATGCAGCAAAGTAGCCAGAGGATATGAAAGAGCTTTTGAATTTGACTTCTTTCTCTTAATTTTGTTTTGTAATTTTTCTTTTATTCTGTAAGAAAAAAAGTTTTCTGGGAAAAGTAAGTGAGATTTACATGTGGGTTGTTGGGTGGGTTTTTTCCAAGACTGCTGTCTTGGTGTTAAATAAAAGAAATTTGTTTTTAAATCAAGCATTCCATTTATGTAAGTGATTGCACTGTAAAAAAAAAGATTTCTCCAAAACTGTTTTATTCCAGTGTTCTCCTGATAGAAAAGTAAACCTCATATAAACACTTTTAAGAGCATATTGACATATAAAAGCTTTAAAAACGAACCTCTCTCCACATTCTTTTATTCTGTGATAGTTATGGAAGCATGCACAGAAATATTTGTTGCCTGTTACAAAGATTTGAGTATTTTTGTAAATGGCTGAATAGCCTCTCCACAGAGAGCTGAGAAAGCAGCTGTGTGGACTAAAGGCTACTCTATGTTATTTTGAGCAGGGACTTGATCAGCAAAAGCACTCTTAAAATCCTGATGAAATAAATAATAGAAATATTTTTCTTGATTTATGTGAAGAGTAAAGGCAGCTTTGAAGATTTTGGAAACCTTATCTTAAATTGTTCAAGGCTGTTCTGGAAAAGCAGAATCTTCCTCTAAGTTATATTAAGTTGAATACAGAATCACCATAAGAAAGCTATTTGATTTCTTTTTGAAATGGACTTTAAATGATGGCACAGAATTGGTTTTAATGATGGCACAGTGATCTTGTCTCTAATTTCTGTAAAAAACCCCAACATAAGGTTTTCAAATATTTCCATGACATGAGAAGGGTAAACTCTGTTCAGGTGAGTCATTAGTTCTTGCCATTTAGATTACTTGAAATGACCATTTTCTCTTACAGAAGAAAAACAAAAACAAAAACAAAACCAAAAACAAACAAACAAAACCAAAACCAAAACCAAAACCAAAACCAAAACAAACAACAAAACAAACAACAAACAAACAAACAAACAAAAAAAACCAAAAAAAACCCCCAAAACTGGGTTAGTAGTAGGCAAATATGGAAGGCTATAGTCTTTCATTAGACATCCATGTGAAAGCTACTTGTCTAAATGTTGCTTGTAGAGAAAAACACGGTATGAAGCCAAATTTGAGCCCAGTTTTGCTGAACTCTGTCTCTGCCCAATGTCTATGAAAGCAGCCTTCAGCTGGTGTTCAGATGGTGCCTCTGTTCTGTGGATCTCCAACATAAAAGCAAATCCCTCTCTGATACTTATTTAACAGAATGAGATGGTAATTTTCCTTACAATTTTCTCATAATTATATAAGCTACTGAAGCAAATTTAAGTCAAAGCTAAAAGAAAAACTGTACCTTAAAAATACTCCCTCTGCCCGAAAGACACAGTATTTTCAACTCTATTTTCTGTTCATGTTAATAAGGAGAAAAACAGGACCAGTTTTTATACCATATAAATATATTTGCACACCCATATTTATTTATGTGTATGTAGATATTCATGGTCTGCCTGTAATGTCTTCCATTCCTTCATGGTTTATAACCCATTAAAGCTGCCTCTAAAAGTGCTACAGATTTTGCATATGCAAACAAAATGCACATGCTATATCTAATTTTCATGTGATTTTAATGACCCTAACAGATGTTCAGGCAAGGCAAAAGTTGCACACCTGTTTGAGTTTGTAAATCTCTTCTTGCTTATTGTATTTGCATAATTATTTTGTGTATATAAAGCCTTGTATACATGCTTAAATGAAGGTTCTGATCATGTATTTGCATGTTCACATTAGCAACAAATGAAGTGACTAAACTTGAGCAGTTGCAAGTCTGAGTGTAGTAAAGCCTGAAAAAGAAGTTGAAGAAAAAGTAATAATCACAAAGCTGCCCAGCATTTCTTTATCAAGAGTTATATATCTAGTAGGAAAGAAAATGTGCAAATTTCATCTGTTACTGAATGAATATAAAAAAGAATGATATTTTTGAAACAATGACATGAAAGGTCAAACGCTTTCCTTATTTTTCTATCTATCTATCTATCTATCTATCTATCTATCTATCTATCTATCTATCTATCTATCTATCTATCTCACTATCTCATTATTTCACTGATGCCAGATGGCAGTTTTCAATTTATCCAATTAAATGTTATATAGTAGTGAAAAGTGAATAAACAAATATTAAGGAACAAAACAAACCAAACGAAACAATACAGCAAAACATAAAAATTCCCAAACCAACCATGGCTAAAGACAACTCAGGTGTACTCAGTGAGAATTTTCAAAAGACAGAAAACACATCAGAGGACACTTGCTAGAGGTTCAGAAGAGGACTCTACCAACTGTCTTTAAACTGCTTATGACTTTTGGCTGGCTAGTGAGAACTAGTGTCATATTATTGAAGAACAAATTTTGGTAACAATAGCCAATCAGTCTGGAACCATAAAAATTGTCCAGATTGGTTCTTGTGTAAAGTAGACTTGGATTCCTTACTCAGTACAAGATGTCTTCTCTCAAGGCTTGTGTCTCCTTCCACCTTTCTTGCTAGAGAAAATACAAATAGATTAAATTCTCTGTAGATTGTACTTACTGGGCAGTGTTGATGCAGTGAATTGTTGAAGGAACAGAGGAATGAGTACCTCTTTTCAGAACATCAGTCAAAGTTCAACATCCTGAAAGTTTCTTAGCATATCTCAGTTTTAGCTTCTCAAGATTTTAAAAAATTGAGAGCTTAAAAGCCTCTGGAGAGGCTACTTTTTAATTTTTGTGAAAAAACATATGATAATGTTCTTACTCTGTTCTGCTTTAGCACTTCATTTGAGGGCAAACCGCTACCTAATCAAAACCTATTGTCTGGACTGGATTAAAAGCTCTCTCTGAGGGAGGCTGTATCTTAAAAACACAGCTCTATGATAAGCTTTTACTTTGTTCAAAAAGTTATAGATGAAAAACTAATACACTCCATTTTTGCTGAAAGAGTGAATGTTTCAAGACTGTCTTCCACAGCATAAACCCCCCCTCCCCTAAATCTTCAGTGGTTCTGTACAGACACTGACTGGTTTATGACAGTTTTGTGGAGTTAGGCAAATAATCCTTTGTTTTACCAAATTCTGTCACTGTGTCCTCACCGACATCTAAACCAGAGACTTAGAGAAGAATGCTACTCAGAGGCACACAACTCACCCTTCTTTCAAGAGCAGTGTTCCCCAGAAAACTTGAGAGTTTTCAGATCTCTAGCAAATTTCCTTAAAAATAACCTATTCAAGGCTTTTCATACATTCTTTAGAATGACAAACAATCTGTATTTCACCTCAGCTTTAATTTTATATTATTTTTATCTTCTGTGTTTCAGTAACACATCAAAAGCTGCAAAGTACTTGGGAAGTTGGTTTAAAATGCTTTTCATATTCTAATTGAGGGAAGACCATAAATATTTTAGTACTGGAGGTTTTTGCAAATGCTTTTTTTAAACATGACTAGTCAGTTCCAGCTCCCACATATTGCAGTCTCAAGGGTGATATGCAATATGTTAAAAATATTTCTGCCAGATTTTACAGGTCTTAAAATGTGAGATTCAAAATTATTGATTGACTGCAGATCTTAGTAAAGCTAAATAAAAAAGGGTAGTTAAATAAAAGAAGGGTAGTTAAAATGCATATTTTCTTTCAGGATCTACACACGTATTTTCATCTTCCCAGTTACATCTTATCTGTCTTTGCAAATGACCAATTAATATTTGTGATGTTCACTGAACAACCCAAGGAAGTGTAAGAGCTCCAAAGAAGGTTAAACTGGCCTAAATATGGCTGGAACCTGAAGTCAATGGAGAGAAATCTACCAATTTTGTTACAAATGGACCCACTTTATAAGGAAAAGTTGTTTAATTATTCACTAAAACCATATGTAACTATATAAGCTGTTTTGAAGGTGTTTTTCAGCAATTACAGAGTCACAGCTCTGTATGGCCAAACTGCTCTTTATACTGCAATGCTAAAGGCAAGATGTGCTAAAGAGATGAGATTTATGCTGGTGTGGACTCTGGGTGTGGACTCTGACTGAAACTTAAAGCAACATCTATTTAGTTGTAGACAACCAGGGGTCTGCTTTTAACTTAAGAAGTGACTACATTACTAGCTAGGCAACATTTATAGGAGATTAACACTTTCCATTATGTTGGATAATGTACTTGGAAAAAAATAGTCAAGAAAGCCAAGAAAGAGATTTAAAGAAAAATTGGCACATCAGAATATTTTTCCTTTCTTTTCCTAGCAATAGAATTCTCATAATGGTTACTAAATCTTGTTACAATTGCTGCCATGTTGGTATCCTTAGGCCTTTGTCCATAACAACTCTGCTACTAGAGGCTGTATAATTTGAAGGTAATGAGGGATTTTCCAGCTTAAATCAAGATCTGTAAATCTATTGTAGCTTTCTTTTGAATCTAGTGGAGAATAATTTACTGGGCAGGGAGCAGACAAAATGTCATAGTTTCTCAGCCTGTGTGTCCTGGAAAATATCTTACTCAAAGAAAGGTATTTGTACTTAAAAATATGCAAAAATACTTTTTATTCATGATATCAATGCACATTAATCTAGAAGAGACAGTGCCACTGTCATTCAATCAAAAAATTCACCTATTAGGTCAATACATTCAGGACAGTGCGCTATTGCCTCTGAAATGCGAGATAGGTTTTTTAACTCTAGATTTTTGATTTATGATTATGATTATTCTGCAATAAAGACCCCTGAAAAAGTACTAGAAACATAATTTTGTATCTTGGTGCAGTCTTTAAACAGAAAATTTCAGCTTGTGACTTAGATACTCTCCCATACAGAAAAAAAAATCACATTTAAAAATCTAATAAAGTCGTCTTCTTAAGAGGCAATAATGTAACACATTATTTCTTAAGAGACAGGGCAGAAACATTTCTCAGGATGCCTTTTTTAATTATCTTGGCATTTATTTGAAGTTCAGCAGTGGTTGCGGTATAAAAAATTGTAGAATATATCAAATATGTTAGGTAAATAATTAAACTATGGGTTTGCAGCTTAGATATCACATTTTAGTAATCCAAACTATAATTTCTAGAACACACTACTTTTTATAATTTTGTTTATGCTGTGAGCAGGACCCAATGTTGATAAAATCCTTCTTTGTAAATTTGTAATTCTCTTGAATTCTTAAGAAAAGCAAAACCATAGCTAATCAACACTGGTCTGAGCCTTTCAGCTGATGTTTTCTTGAGTTTTCTTCTCTAGTCTCTCAATTAAGCTCCTTGGTAATAGTATGGATAAATGATATTTTTCTGACTGCATGGTGATCAAATGTCCTTTTGCAATAATTCATAGGAACTTTCAGGTATATATGCTTGAAAAAAACCCCACTTTTCTCCTTTGCTGGGTAGAGTTGGAAATAAATGAAAATTCACAAATTTATCTCTAAAATAGTATCCTAATTGTGTCATCCTTAATGAAGTTTATGCAGTAATAAGCCAGGGTGTTATCATCTTGTCTAGTAAATCTCTGTGATGGCTCTGATGTGGATTCCTCTCAGTTCTTTCATCTCTTTCTCTTATAGGGTCTTTTACCTGAATTGGTACAGCAACCTACTTTGTATTATTATAATTTTCTAGGTTGGTCTACTATTATGCAAAAGTTGAATAGGCTGTATATATTTGAGTGCTGCAAGAACATGATCAGAGACTCACAGAATCTGTATCATGCAGGCTAGTTTTCAATTAATGGCTGCTGAAGCGTTTATTTTACTTGGGACAATTTTGATTTTAACTTTGTTCCTTTATTCAAGGAAACAGTCTTCCATTGTTCCTCTCATGCTGGTTAATAGATGAAAGAATATTTTAAATCTTTTACAGAAACCTTTTCCAAAGGGAAAGCCAGCATCATGAAAACAGAAAATACGTCATAATAATGTGTCAATTTAGGCAATGCTTTTTATAGGAGAAATATATTAGCATACATTTTTTTCTTTTTTTCATAAGTAAATTTTTCTTTTTTATAAATATTTAGTACTATCATATACAGTACAAAACAAACCTAAATCAAATAAATCCAGAGAATACAGTAGTAATAACATATTTTATCTTATTAAAAATCACATTGCAAAGGCCTAAAGTTATTGAGGGCCATGAATTAAAACTTTGGATGATTTCCCCCAGCCTCCACATGGCTTTAAATTTCCCAAAATTTTAGTTTAAATTTCAGTGTTTCCATTTGGAAGGGGTGAGATGATGCTGAGTTAGCTCAGTTGTGTTCTTTGCTCAGTGTGTGGATTGTTACAACTTCAGCAGTGAGCTGAGGCTTATTTCCAGTTGTAGCTGAAGCAGGCAGTGCTTGGTAGAGACTGGTTGGATATTGCCCTTGGTTACAGTGTGGTTTGGAAATGTTGGGATTGCTGGCTCTGCCAAGCAAGGGGCTATCTACAGACCATTGTTCCTTCATTGTGCAGATGGTTTGGAGCACATTGCAAGATGCCTTCTTGCACAGAAAGCAGTAGAGGCTCTAACAGCTCTGCTGCCCTATTTCTTTACACAGCCCTCCCTTGTCAGAGAACTTGTAGGCATTTTCACGAGCTTTTCCCCAGCTGCTGAAGTTTCAAGCAGCAACAGTTACTGTTTGCAATAGTTGATGACCTGGGTTAGCACTGAGCGCATTTTCAGAACATTTCTGGAGCAAACAATGACACTTTTGGGAAAGGAATCCATGTCCATAAATTGGTTCATTTCACACAGATTGTAATAGCTCTCAGTCACATTTCAATGGACTTGGATTTGACCCAGATGTGGAAAGGTTTTCACTTTTCATTTCAAAACTGCTGAGTGTGCTTTTGAAAAGCTTCGTAGTATCTATTTTCATTACCAGCTTCTTAATTTTATTTTTTTTCTGTTTATTGTAAGTTCTCACAACAGAAATATACAAGACTGTATTTTAAGAATCCTGGCAACTGCAAAAACCCACAAAAAAGATCCCAACATAGAGACTACTGTGTCACAGACATCTTTTATGAAAAATCCTTTCCTTAGGATTTTTCCTCCTGAGAAGCTGAGAGGCCTCAGGAACAAAATGTAAACAATGGTTATCTGCTGCTGTGGAATGCAACAGGTGCATCTGTGATTGGCTCATGTTGGTTGTTTGTAATTAATGGCCAATCACAGTGAGCTGGCTTGGACTCTCTGTCCAAGCCACAAGCCTTTGTTATCATTCCTTTTTTTCCTATTCTTAGCTAGCCTTCTAATGAAATCCTTTTTTCTATTCTTTTAGTATAGTTTTAATATAACATATATAATAAAATAATAAATCAAGCCTTCTGAAACATGGAGTCAGATCCTCGTCTCTTCCCTCATCCTAAGACCCCTGTGAACACGGTCACACTACTGGGGCAAGGAAACCGGGCTTTCTTCAGTTTCCCACTTTGACTGAAAGGCCTTAATAATAAGGGACAGAACAATGCTGCCGTACATTTTAGTCCCAACACCATATGTTATTTTGAATGGATACTGTGAAAGGGGGCTTAACAGAGAAAAAACTGTTGAGCATGAGGTTCTAATTGTTATGTATTAAGCAAAGCCAACAAGGGCAATTACTAATCCTTTGCAAACATAATGACTACCATCTTTGTCATTACACAGAAAGCGAACCCATGACCTACAGGGTTAGAACATCCATTTTCAGGGTCAAGGTGTTCTACTGAATAAAATCTAATGGATCTATTCTCTTGTTTTTATTTTTCCTTCCACTGGTTTACATTCTAAAAACATAACTTTTTATATTGCAGGATTTTCTTATTTGCCTCAAGAACTTAGTAAAAATAGAGAAATATTTTTAAAGTATGCTTTATAAATGAAATAAGCAATTTCTGTTCAGGGGTGGCTGGTTTTGCCAAGTTCCCTTCTGGACTACTGTATTTATGAAGGGACCAACAGCCTGGTTGAGGGATTTTTATATTATTGAGGGAATAAAGAAGGAAATAGTTCCCAGTGTCTTATTTTCCATCATTCAGAAACTGATACAATATGTGATATTTTATACTGATTTTAAAAAATCCTGTCTCTCTAGTCAAAGCAGTGTGCATAGAATACTGAACCTTTTGAAACCTGTTTGCTTGAGGCTTCAGTAGTCTACTCTTGTATGGGATGATGATTTTCATGTTTCTTTGTTGATTTATTCTGCACCTTTATGTTTGAAAGGCTGCTTAAAGAGAACTTGTTCTGAAACTGCACATAAGTAATTTTCTCCCAAAGAGTTCTGCTAGAGAAATTTTTTGTGCTACAGTGAAAAGAATCAGGTGATATATTTAAAAAAATGTGTGTACATGCCTTTGGCATTTTTCATTAGTGCTGCAAAAATTCTTGGTGCTGTTTGCACATCTTATTCTTTGAGGAAAGATGATTATATGCTTTAGATCAAAGGACTTAAAAAGGTTACAAAAGTCTGAGCAGACACCAGATCCCTGATCAGTTTAACAAAGAGCAAGCTATACAGCAAGGTATTTCTATTTCTTCGGCCATTTTAACACATGGAGACCAGAAATTTTATAATAATCATATAATAATTCCCATATTTTATTAACTATTTATAAAATAAAGTTTTTATATATGGTCATTGGCACTATTATTACAGTAGTGGGCTTTTGCTGATGTTTCATGGAGGGCTGAAGGGCTGCAGTGTTGATAAACTCTCTGAATTTTCATCATTGTTCCTGCTCTCTGAATGATTTTTCTGTAACAGATTACATCAGAGTTTCATGTGAAATCCTGAAATTGTGCACAAAAGGGTTTATATTCAATCCTTTATTTTTCTTTTGGACAAAGACATAGACAAAGGATTAACACACAACAATGTTAGCACCATTTTAATTTTTTTTCCTGGATACTTGTGATATTACAGCAATGTAATTTATTATGATCTCTTTCCACCCATGGTAAGATGTCCATCCAATAATTATTTTCATTTAAAAATGTAGGAGAAAGTATTCCTCTTTTCCAAAGAGAACTCTGTATGTATCCACTGGGGCCAAGGGCAAAGATGGGCCATGTGTGCTTCCTCACCTATTCTGTTCATCTTAATCTTCCTTTCCTGCAAGCATTTGGATGGTGAAAACTGGCTTCTGCTTAAATTTATATGATGAATTTTTCATCACTGTGTTCTGTCCTTTAATCTTCATCATAACAGAACCAGACAGTTTCATATGAAAGCAAATATTCATTTTAATATGATTAGTTACAATTTTAGGATCTCTGATTAGCAAATCACTATTCCAAATAGAATCTCTGATTACCAAATTGTCTAAACATATATTTTTTTTCTCTTTGCTAAACCTAATATATATTATCAGTAAAGAATTTATCTGCTTTCTCTTTCAGAATTCTTTTCCTTTTCACCTGACACAGAATATTTATAGCGGGTGTCTGCAAATAGAGAAATATTTTTTGACTTTTCAACTGAGCATTTATTTTGCTGGGCTTGCAATATACACATTTTCTCTTAGATCAAACCATTTAGAAACATTTCTGTTTGTGATCTCTTATACACAATCTGAAAGCCACAAAGTTTATCATCTGTCCTTGGAATGGTGATTTCCAGGATCTGAGAATATGTCTTGCATCTATACGCACAACCAAGCATTTTTCCTTAACTTCTTAAATCCAGAATAATCAAACAGCCTTCTCTGATGTTGTTATTTTTCCTAAAACATATTTTATTTTTTTCAGTGAAGTGCAATTTTCCCACCAAAAAAGGTATTTTTTTTAATAGGGAGGGAGAAAACTATGTATGTGGTTTTATAGTAAAATCACTAGTCAGTAATCTGCGCTATATCACAGCTTTATACACATGCTATAAAGTTAAATGCCTTACATGCAGGTTAGTGCTCTTTTTATGTTTTCAATATGCTCAGAGTAATCTTTCCCTTCCCTTATATCTTGAGAAATCAAAGCAAGCTGTCTCTTTGATTTGTTTCTGCTGCAGAATGCCATAAAAATACTTCCACCTTCAGCCTGTCCTGTATGTGTCATTCCAGAACAGGTGGAGCAGTCTGCTCTTGGATGAATTCCAAGAGATTATCTTGATTTGTGCTGATAGAAGCCCATTTCTCATAGTCTTCTTAATTCCACAGGGGAAATATTAGAATTGTAGAAAAATCTAAACCCATGGGCTTTTTGGTTAGTTTTGTTAGGTTAAACCCCAGCCATTATCAAGCAAAGTGTGTGTCTGGAACCTGATTTTACTTTGCTGATGTATGTCATGTGCCCAGCATTGGCCACATTCCTGCCTAGGGTTAGGATTTCCATAGTTCCATGCTTGAGACAGGGCATGGAGAGGGATTCTGTTGGACATCCTGCACCACTACTGCATTACTGAGCTCACGACTTCCCCTTTGGCTAACTCTCAAGGAGCACCCCTGGGAAGAATTTATGGACATCTCTCCCGTTGCTCCAGGACCTTCCTGTTCAGTCACCATTGGCTCGTGTGGTTTACATAATCAAGAGGTAGCTCTATTTGACTCTTGAATGATGTGGCTAATTGGGGTTTTATACTGTCCTTATAAGTGCCTGTCCCTAGAGATAGGCTGGAGATCAGCATGCAACCATTTCAGTAAGAGGCAGCAGCCTTTTCTCTAAGCTCTTTTCTCTGTACATTGTAATTATGCTATGTACATATTTCTTGGTGTAGATGAAATCTCTGCAGATAAGAAGCAGGTGTCAAAATAAAGATCTCAGTTTGTCTGAAAATAGTACAGCTGAACATATTTTATCCTCTCATTTGATAGTCAAGTCTTTAGCTTCATAATTAAGCTGAATATCCTACTATCCTGATGAGTGTATTTTTACAAAAAGAAATCATATACTTTTAAATTTTTTCTTGGCTTTGCTTGACTTATTTCATAGAGGATAACTGCAAAGCTTATGGAAAGCAGAGCAGAATATTTTTGTCTACATGTTCTTTTTCTACATTTTTCCATCAGGTTGTTAGTATTGCTGGACTATGTTAAATGACTGGAATGTCTGTGTCCATTTTTCATCCTGTTGATTAATGTGTCATTAAACCAAATATTAGCTAATTCTTATGATGTAAAGAAGATTCCACCTACCTCACTTGTTTGTGGGCTATTTTTCAACATTTATAATGGTTTATTAATAATGCCTTAAGAGATTTCTGATTTGTTTTGCCAAAATTTGAACCTTTGCTGTGTGTAATGCAATCAATACAGTCAAACATCTGTCTTTAGAATAATTATGACTCCATTATTCATTTTGTGCAAAGTCAGCATGCATTGGAATTAAATTCTCAAAAATGTATTTTTCTCTAAAAAGAATAATTTTTCTGCATCATGAAAAAGTGATGCAGTTTCCTTGTTCATATTATACAGTTATCAAAGATTACTATCTGTTCTTAAAAAAACAGGTGCAGGAGAAAATCTCCTCCAGCCTCCTGTTGCCCATCACGTTCTTGTAGTTGTTTCATTCAAAAAACGTCTGTGAAAATCTCAGTCAAAGCTTCTGTGGTGGTATGGTAGAGATCTTTACATCCAAACAATAAACCTAAATGTCTTCACATGCCACTGAGTGTTTCTTTCCAATTATGTTTCTATCACTGTTTTCCATTTGCTGGAGTTTGTGGTCCTGACATACTTTCTCCTTATTTCTAAATTCTTTGCTTCAGCCAAAATAACAGCACACACCATAGTTATTCTTTTCTATGGATTAAAGTATTTCTTAACTTTTCAAAAGCAGCAGTACTAGGCCAGAAGAGTAACATTGCATTTTATTCCAGAATTTTGTTTGTAGAAGCTGCTATTTGTCCAAGGTCTGTATTTCAGTAAAGTACTGCATCAACAAGTTGCCTATTCCTTTATTTGTAGTCTCTTTTGAAGACCTTGAATAAGCATATTGAATAGTCTGATACCTCTTTGCATGTTCAGATGTCTGCTGTCAGGAGTAGTTCATTTAGATTTACAACTTGTCACCAATTTGGCATAAATTGGCAATGTGCTTTTCAAAATTCTGTTACCTTTAAAAGCAGCATTATGTAAATCTTCCTTGACATATAAAACGAGTTTGAAGAGAAAACAATGGTCTTAAATATTTCTCATTCCAGTGACTATCTCTGTGTGCAGTCAACACAGGTTGTGAGACATGTCTTGTTCTTCCAGAGATTTTTTTAGTTCTAGCACTGCAAAGACATAGAAGATCTAGAGAAGCAGAAGATTTAGAAGTCCTGCACTGTGATCTTATGCTGCCTGTAGCATTGGTACCTAGTTTATGCTACCCAAAGCATAAACTGAATATCCACTTTATGTCAAACATTGCCACTATTTCCCTTGAACACCATCACTGTCACTGTTATGGCTGACTGTGGAGTTTTCTTTGCTCTCTTGCTTTGTCACCCCAAAGCTGTTTCAAGAATTTGTTTCAATGTTATTATTGATCCTAATAAAAATACAGCACCTTACTTCCAAGAAATTGTAACTTTTTTTCCAGTCATACATAGGATTTGTTTCTCCAAACACCGGACCATACTAGGTCAGTTGTCTCAAAGTCAGGACAATATTCTTGGAAGATTTCACTTGGAGCTTATGACAAAAGAGGTGCCATCATGAACCAGACCAGAAGGATATATTGATCCTTGTAATGCTGAAACCACAAAATGGCATTTGGGAATATGGTTTAGTGCTCAATATTGTGGTGTTGGGTTAACCATACATTAGTTGGACTCAATGATATTAGAGTTTTTTCCTAATTTAATGATTTAATTATCCTGTATTGAAGATTCAACACCCCTGTTCTAGTTGTTTCCAAATAATTCAGCATATGCTTAATTAGTTTTAAACAGGAACCTGGAGACACTCAAACTTTCCATGCCTGCTTTGATTTATGATCTGTCTGGATCTCAGAACTCTGAGGGATGCAGGCTGTCACCCTCTGTATTTTCTACAGAAAGCCAAACCAGTTTCACTTGCAATTGAAATGTGTCCTCTCCACTGTGCCTCTTCTCACCAACATCAGCCAAGATTGTGCCTGGTTTTGCTGATACCTTACAACAAACTGGCTCAGCCTAAGTGTGAAGAGAATCTTCTTCCTGCCTGTGTGGTCTGACAGGCAGCACCTTCATATCCAACCACATCCCAGTGCTTAATTAGCACAGAGATTTCCCATGAAAATGGGGATTTAAAAAAAGACAACTAATCTCCTAACGCATTCCTGTCCTTTATTTTTGGTGGCTCCTGAGGCCTAAAAGGAAGTAGAGGGTCAGGAGAGATGACTATAGCAGATATCCTAAGGTCCCCTTCTGAACACACCCTATGAAATTTCCATGTAAATATATTTTTACAAGATCAGGACCCTGTTTATAGATGATACAATACAGTTCATACACCTAAGATGTGACTTATTAAATCCCACAGCTGGTCAGATGACTCACATAAGTGACCATATCTATTGCCTAAAAAGGAATTCAAAGCAGACATGTTTGAATGCAGACATTTACACTATAGAAATCACTAGACTGCAAAATTCACTCCAAATATCTTGATACCACCACAAATATTCCAATGAAGTGGTCAGATGCTGCTTTCCTGCTTGTATGCAGAAATGCCAGTGCACATTTTGTAAGGGATGTTACAAAGGAACAGTTACTGGGAACATTATATCAGTGAGGAAATTCCACCATCATCCCCTTTGAAGGAAAGATATTTAAAAGCACTTCATTAATATTTTACAGTTTATTTCAGACCTCAAGTTTTAAATGAGAGTGTTTTGAAATGTTAAACAGTTTTTAGTTTTAATAAGTGAGTATGCCTCCAGCTGTTCTGTAAATAACCAGGAAATGAAGGCCAATTGGTTCCCATTTGCAGTCTGAAGCTGGATGAGATCTGCTTGCATGCTTCACAGTTAGATATGAGCTTGCAACATCTTCCACACATTTCCCTCTTATTTCTGAATACACATATTAGCTTTTTCAGTGGTCTCATGCTTTATGGAAAGTAGAATATAACTTTTTTTCAGGTGTGCCTCATCCTTTAGTCCTATGGTCACATTGAAATACTTTTGATATTTGGTAATTAAATTGATTAAATTATCTTTTTTTCCCTCTTCATTTTCTGTGAGATGTTAGTTTATAATCAGAATAAAATGTATCTCATTATTTTCTGACAGATACATTTTTTTCATTCCATAGATATGAGAAATTCTGATACTACATTTCTTATGTGCCAGAACCCATCTTAAATTAATTACTAATCTTCACAGAAAAGACCAGTTTCTTTTGTTATAGTACAAATAAGTCTACTACATTGTTTTCTGTGAGATACTAAGTTAACAAAAAATTCTCCATAGCTTTTTTTTTCTGTTTTGAAAAATCTGGGTAGTCACAGACTTGTATGATCTTGTCATAACATCACAAATACTCATTGGAATTACCACCACAGTACCAGAGGACTTTTGTTTTCCAAAGCCATATGCTTTTATTCATCTATCCAGGGATTAGAAGTTCAGTCTGCATGGCTGCTACTTCCACAAATATCACGGAATGAAATTCTGCCTTTCAAAATGAAAAATAATCATGAAGTGGTTAGGGTTGGAAGAGATGCTAAAGATCATTTGGTTCCAACCTTCCTACCACTGTCAGGGATGCCACTCTCCAGATGCCCCCTCTCAGGAACCCATAAAATCCCATCCAACCTTGAACACTTCCAGTTGTGGAGCATCCACAACACCTTTGGGCAATTTATTCCAGTGTTTCACCACCCTCTGGGCAAAGAATTTCTTCCTAACATCTAATGTAAACCTGCACTCTTTCAGTTTAAAACTTTTGTCCCTTGTCCTGTCACTACTGCATGTATAAAAACATCCTTTCCCCACTTTTTACAAGCTCCCTTTAGGTACTGAAAGGCCACAATGAGGTCCTTCTTCAACCTTTCCTTCCCCAGGCAGAACAGTCCCAGATGTATCAACCTGACTTCATAGGAGAGGTGTTCCAACCCTGTGATCTTTGTGGCCTCCCTGGACCCACTCCAAGAGCTGGCTTTCCTGTGCAGAGGAGCCCAGAGCTGGATGCAGTGTTCCAGGTGGGGTCTCACGAGGGCAGAGGCCCCTCTCTCGTGCCATGCTGGTGCAGGCCAGGACATGCTTAGCTTTCTGGGCTGTGAGCACACATTGCTGGTGGCAGATTTGTATTCTGATGCTCATGTTTCATCTTCAATGATGCCACAAGTGCCAAGAAAGATACTGACAATATTATTGCTCTCTCAGAAGGAGAACAGCATTATCAAAATTTCACATGCATATAGACTGCAGCTTTTGTTCCACGTAATCCAATTTTAGCAGATATTTGTGTTTCAAGGGAAAGGAAGATTGTACAAGTCTATGACTACCCAGATTTTTCAAAACACACAAAAAGAAAAAAATGGAGATTTTTTTTTGTTAATTTAATTTGAAAGGCAGAATTTCATTCCCTTATATTTGTGGAGGTAACAGCCATGCAGACTGAACTCCTAATCCCTGGACAGATGACTAAAACCATATGGTTTTGGAAGACAAAAGTCCTCTGGTACAGTGGTGGTATTTCTGATGAGTGTTTGTGATGTTATGACAGTGTCTCTGCAATAAAACTTTTAGCAGAATAAAGCATTCTTTAGAAAGGTTTTATTCCTTCTTCAGGAAGTTTATGGAACTCCAATGTCTCTATTAGGCATCAGGAGACAAATGACTGATTGTCATTCTTGGGCTTTCAACATTTGTTTGGACCATTTCCCATCAAGTGTCTGGTTCATTTAGTACTTCATCCTTCATTTTTCTCTGGAGTAGAAAGAAGCTATAATTTTATTATGATTAACTTGCATGAGTTTGTTCAAGTGTTTTTTTCAGGTATATGAATTTCTACTGTAGACTGCTCGTTAATCTCTGCAGATTCAGAGGGACTTGTTAGAACCCAGAGGTTTGGTATCATCTCTGTTTTGTCTTAGTATTTGATATAATGGGGGTGACTCAGTGTAGGCTGAAAGAAATTTTCCACCATTATGCTTTAATAGTTCAGACTCCTGCCCATTGGTGAACATGACCATTTGCCCTGGACATCTGGTTTCTCAGTGCTAAAATGATCTTTCTATTTTTTTCATGCCCCACATGGAAGAAAACTATGCACTGGATTTTCTCCCTCACTTTCAATAGCTACTTACCAAGAAAAGTTGTGATGCTGTCTAATTCACAATGTATAATGTTTTGCATTGTTTGAACAAACATGAAATAATAGATTAAACATTTCTGGTGCAAGTATTCAAAAGTTCTTGAATAATGTGTGAAGTCACAGTTTGGCAATGTCAGTGTTTACAATAATTTACTGTAAGGGCTGAATGTAGATTTGAAGATATTTTGTCACAGATTTAAGACCAGTTAGACTCATTTCACAAAGCCCTTTATTCTATAGAAAGGAAAATTAGAGTTGTCAAAATCGTTATTGCAATTTAAACTATCATTAGAAGTGAAACACAGGTGTCAAAGATATCTTCAGACAGCCAAGAATTTTTGGGAAAAAAACCAATCAATTGGTATTGCCAAATTCTCTGACATGTTTGGTACAGTTGGTATTATGTGTGTTTTCTTCTTTACCCTGTGTGTTAACATCTCTGCTTTCTCTGGGAGTCTATAGTGACTAAACTCTCTTTTTTGTCTTCAGGCTACTTAAGAAAAACCTTCAGGCTGTATGATGAGTCATCCAGCTTTTCTTTAGGTATTTTATTTGTCTTCTGTAGAAATCAGACAGCACCATTATCCATTTCATACTGCTTTCCTAAGATTGCCTGTTCACAGGGACAAAAGCTCCAGCTCTTGAAATCATTATTTTACTCATAAAATGTCTTTAATTCACATTGAAAAATGGTAATACATTTTGTTTTGAGAAGATGCCAGTCCTTATTAATTCTCTTTTGTACCCTGAAATGAGAAAAACCTGTGTACCAAGAAATGGTGCACCAGTTTTCCAAATAACCTTTACTGAGAAAAACAATGGAATTCTCATTTAAACCATCCAACAAGATATTGTATAAAAATGTCCCTCCTCCCCCCTTATCAACCAAGGTAGTCACCTCGTAGAAGGTTATCATGTACCCTGCTTAATGCAAAAAGCATGCATCATATTCTGCTTTCTTACAACAGTTCTCTTTCATCCTGAACACTGCTGATATCTGTTGGGACTGGAAATCACTGTTTTCCAGGGCAGGGCTTCAGGTGGCCCTGCCAGAGCAGTGAGATTTGAGCAGATGACTTCCAGAGGTCCCTTCCAGCCTCAGCTATTGTGTGATCCTGTAATTCTGTGAAAGTCAGAGTATTTTAGATCTTTCACAGTGTTGCATGCACTTCTACTCATTTCTCAAATTCTTTTTTTGCTCCTGGATTGATTATTATGGTCACATATGTTTACATTATTCTTTGTTTGTTACGTTTTATTTTGTCCATGTGGAAGGAGGGAGATAAGAACTGCTATTTCCCTGCAGCTTGCCCCATTTTGGACAGTGAACCTTCCTTTTTAACTATTTGTCTTCAACTGGGTTTAGGGGTAATGAAAAGAACAAAGAAATACATAGGTAAAATGCACCTTATACAGTGCATTTGGGTGCAACCTGGAATTACAGACCAATGAAGAGAGAAACGTATAAATATATATATGTGAAAAGTGTTTTCTTTTAGACTGATATATTCAGTTTCTGAATATCTTCATGTGAATATGATATAAGGATCTGTAATATCTGATACATGTTGGAATGAGTTAAAGATGTAGTAGGAGGCTTAGAATGGATGAAAGGTATGTGATTTCAATAAGAATGGGACAACAGATTCCACCAGCCTCAATTTTGTCTGCTGTTCACTTCTTAACACAATTGAATGTAGATTATTTTCTGTATTAATTCTCACTATGAAATACCACCCAGTTTGTATGAATTCCTATGAACATTTTATCCCGATACACTGCACATTCTGTGCTGCTCTCTGTGTTTATACCGAATAATTCATTTCCTTATGTGAGTTCAGTAAAGATACATTATTATCATGAACTAATTTGAAAATGGAATGTTTATTGCTTGCATTTATTTTGGAACATCAAGATAGAAGCATTTCTGATTGATTCTCTCAATTTTATACACATCCAAGTTGGGTTGCATTTTGCAGTAATTTCTTCACATTATTTGTATATATGAAATGCAGTATTTTATTGTGCTGACAAGATTGAAAGGAATTTCCTATCATTTTTTCTTCCCAAGGGAAACTGCAACCCATAGAAATTTTCCATTGCTCAATTTTCATAAAAGCACTTGTCAAAAAAGTTTTTATATAATGCTCTATTATAGTAGATCGTTTTATTGCCAGAGAAACAGAAGTAGTAAAGTTATTCAAAGCTCACAACTGCACACTCGTTCTATCTTCCTTCAAATGAGCTGAGCAGAAAGCATTATTTATTCCCATTTTAAAACGTGAGGAGCCAGTCAATACACACAGAAAGAAATAAATTGTCTTTCCACGGGTGTATAGTGTTCTAACTCATAAATAGCTTGTACTAATTCACAGAAGGTATATCAGTCCTCTGTAATTATTTTCTTTGTTGTGATACCTGCATGATGGGAGTGCTCCATTAAACTGCCTGTGTTGGGATGTTTTTTACTGTTGTACAATATACAATCATGAACTGAGCTACAAAAACAAAACAAAACAAACCTTCAGGTCAGTTTCACAAGTAGTTGTATGTATTTGTGTGAATCTGCAAATTATGTATCTATTTTTTATTTCTATATGTGTTCAGTAGGAATGACTATACTGTGAAATTTCAATTTCAGATAGAATTCTTTCCGGAAAACCTTTCTTTGAAAAGTATTACTCTTGTTTCAGAGGTAAGCTCAGACATTCCTAATGAATGTGACCAGCCTTCATTTTCCTGGGATTGAAAGACTAACAGCCAACACTCACAGAATGGTTTGTGCTGGAAGGGACCTTCCAGATCATGGAGTTCCACCCCTGCCATTGTCAGGGACCCCTTCCACTAGACGAGGTTTCTCAAGATCCCATCCAACCTTTCCTCTCTCTGTCATCTGGAATTCTGAAGAAAGTCATCAAGGAAGGACAGTTGAGGTATTTTTGTTGTTTGTTTGAAAAAGCTGACAGTTGAGTGTTGTGACATAAACTTGAATATCACCTGGGTTTTAAGTTATGCTAAACAGCAGCAAAATTCCATGAGACAAAGTATTAAGACACCTACCTTTAGGCTATGTTAATCTTAGCAAGTGGTTTTTCATAGCAGGAGTGGATCAGCAGTATGAAATTAGTCATATCCATCTACAAGAAGGGCCCAAAAGAGGACCCAGGAAACTACTGACCTGTCCAGCCTAACTTCACTTCTGGAAGTACTAGAATGAGTCATCTAAAAAGTACTACTAATCAGAAGAAGTAGATTACAGGGAAAAAACCAGGAGGGATTTGCCAAGTACAAATCAAGCCAGACTGACCTGAATCCCTTTTTACACCAAAATAACATGTATTTATATGGGAAGTGCAGTGGATGTTGTTTATCTAGTTTCAAGCAAGGGTAGAGACATGGTCATTTGACTCTACTCAGCATTTGTCAGGCCAATACCTGGAGTATTGTCTCCATTTCTGGGCCCCACAATTCAAGAGAGACATGAACAGACTGGAAAAGGTCTAAAGGAGAGCTACAAAGATGATCAAAAGTCTGAAGAACAGCCCTCTGAGGAAAGACTGAAGATATTGGACCTCTCCTCTTTGGAGAAGGATCAGGAAGGATCTCATCACAGTTTCCAGTACTTCAAGAGGAGCTAAAAAGAGAATAGAGGTTCTGTATTCCCAAGGTGGAAGACAAGGGACAATGGGTAGAAGTTGCACCAACAGTTTTACCTTAGTGTAAGAAAGAGATTTTTTGCAGTAAGAGCAGTCACTAACTGGACCAAGGGAATGACCATCACCAGGGATGTGGTAGAGTTTCCATCACTGAAAGTTTTGAGCTACCATTGGACAGAACCTAGATCATCTCATACAGATTCTCTTTCCCATGAAAAGTTGAACCAAAGGATCTTTCAAGGTCCCTTCCAGCCTCAGCTATTCTATCATTCTACAATATGGTGATGCTACCACTTCACCTACAGTATTTGCCACTTGACAGGATTAGAATAGACAATTTCAATCAAGTAGCTCAGCTCCTGGTTCAAAACCTATGGTTTATTAAAATTTTCATGCTGTCATGTCATACATAGAAAAAAGTAAAGCTGTTATACATTGGTCACATCTATAAAGAAATAATTTCCTGCACAAAGTAAAAATAATGCAGTAAAAATATTACACATCAATTAGACTACTGTACATTTGCAAAAATAGGTGAATGAACCAATAAAATCCATGAGCATGTGTAAACCATGAGATAGCATAATCCTTTTATATCCCCACTGTTATGTATCTCCAGAAAACAGTCACACACTCTCTATCTCTGTCTTTGGTTTGTCTACACTCTAGAAATACAATTACTTAGTCTACAAGACTTTAAAAATTGTGTGGTCATCTGACTGCTGCTCTGCCTTTATGAGGTCATGTCTTAAATCTATTGAAGTTAATTAGCACATCTGAGGAGAAATTCTGAGAATAAACTTTCTGTCATTGTTATTTAACTTCATTGTCTTAGGCAGCCCTGTCTATGTACATTGAAGACAGTTAACTCTAGTAAATGAGTTCAAGTATATCATTTTTTGAAATGCATGAGACCAGCTGGCAAGAGATAAAATCATCGTTGATTGTGGAAAATTTCTTGATATCCTTTCAAAACAAAGCCCCAGTTATTTTGGCACAGTACCAAATTATATCTTTCAGCTGTCAGTGATGCTTCAAATGGAGAAGGAAAATAGTTGAGACAATCATCATCATTGAATCACTGCAGTTTTGCAACTTCACCAACAATAGTTTGTTTCATAATTTCTATTACTACAAATGAAACATTTGTGAAAGAATCTTTTCCTAGCTGACTTCCTGGCTCTTCATTATCCATTTACAAAAGGAAAGGGAAAAACATTCTGAAAGCAGATTTTGTCTATAGGAGCAAAGTATTCTTTCCAAAACATGAAAATTAGAATGTGGAAACATCCACATCTTATAACTTTTCCCTGAAGACCTGCATATTGCCTAAGATAACTTGTTGATCAGTAATGAGGATTACTTGGCAAATTGGCTCAGTGTTAGACCTTTTGCCAGATGGAGACTCCATTCTCACCTATGAGGAATAAATACTCTACTGAGAGCGCTATCTCAAATTCTCATCGTCTTTTGCAAAGTCGGATGAATCATAAACAGATGTCCTCTGTCTTTTGAACTGCCATCTGCTGTAACTCGTTGGAAGATCTCTGGCTATTTCTGTCAAAGTATTCTAACTTTTTTTCTGAAAAGACTATTCTTTAGACAACATGTTTTGAAGAGTAACCCTGGAAAGACAGCAGCTGGTTTTCAGAGCCTAGCAAGGCTCTGATTCTGTTAATTATTTTCTTTTTTTCCTTTCCTTTTAGAATGGAAACTGGTTGCTATTCTCATTCATCCTGTAAGTTTTAAAAACTGTCCAAGCTGTATAATTAGGATTTCTTCACAAGCATCTTCTGCTGAATAGTTCACTACCTGAATCATTGGAATCATAACAGATGGAATCATAAAAGTTCCCTGAGTCATTATTAAGCTGGTCCAATGTCATAAATAAATTTTTGTATGTGTTTGATGTGTTTTATCCAATCCAAGGGTCATAACTGTCTAATTGAAGGAGCTCCTATTCTAGCCTATAAAATGAATTTCGTAAGTATTATAGTAGGTATGCACTTTTTGTGAATGATTCACATTCTATGTGAATAAGTCTGTCCACATTATTTCGAACTTTAAAACAAGACTTTCTAAGTGTCGCTAACTTCCTAACTTGCAGAGAAAACAGCACAATTTTAGCATGTACCTGAAATATCTTTTAGATCTTGGAAGTTTTTGGATCTCATGTCATTCTGTATGAAGCTTCTTACCAATGACAGTGCTCTTATTCCAGCCAATCTGAGAGACATCAGGATTAAGACGCATCCCTGCTACTGGATTTCCCTCTACACAGGGAAAGTGATTTTTGTAGTCTCCACTCTTCTTTCTTCTTCTGCTCAAACACCATAAATTACATGACAGGGAAAAACAAATTACAGTGGTGCTTTAATTGTGAGTAAGATTACTTGTGATAAAAATTGCCTGTCACTTAAAAAATTAGTGATGAAAGTGATGAAAGAAATCACACCTTAACTGCTACTTATTCTCAGCTTTCAAGTAACAGATGCTATGAATACCATAGGTCCTCTGTTTTTTTAACCATTCACAAAAGTATTGCCTTGTGGTTTAATGACTTTGCAGAGGTGCCTGTTTCATTCTCTGAGCCCAAGGAATTACAGGTTATCACTTACAAAAGCATAGCTTCACACCATTTCCCTACATCAAGTGGGACTGCTTAGCAAAAATGTTGATTCTTTACACCAGGAGAATACTTCAAGGAGCTTGAAACTCACTTTGTTTCTAATTCCTAGCCCAGTGCCTTATTCTTCCTCACTGTACCTACTTTTCCTCATTTTAGTTTCAAGTCTGTGTATAACAGAACATTTATGTGGCATATATTAATATGCAAAACTGAAAGGTTTTTAATATGATATGTTTATGTGTATTCTGCAGTGGTCCACATACCTGCATCTGTTAGTCTGTCCATCCATCCACACATCCATCCATCCATGATGGAACCAAATACAAACAGCTTGGAAAGAGAAAGTTGTTTCTTTCCCATACTTACATAATATTTGAGATAACTTACATAATATTTGAGATAACCTACATAGCATTTGAGATAACAACAGTAAATGTAAAAGATATAAACATGTGAAGCAGAGATATGACCCAATAGTGGAAAATGAAGAAAAGAGAAGGCAGAGATTTAAAATGAAGTAGAAAAGGTGTTGTGAAGGAATAATTCATGATGAATGGAAAGAAAACATTTTGAAATTTTGTAGTATTCTTTCCTCCTACTCACACTCCTGTGTTAGCAAGGTGAATCACTTACTCCAGGACCAAAATCAATTTTTTTTTCAATTGACAAAGCATGATTGCAGACTTCCAGTTTAAATGACTTTGGATAATTTGTTCAAAGGAAACAACAACAAAGAGAAAAGATAAACATCTCCAAGAGATCACGATTATGTGTTTAACTTTGTACCTCCTTCAGGAACACTCCTTCACATATGACTGAGTAATGCCTAGAAATGACTGAAAAAAAATCTACTAAAAAGAAAACTAAAATACCAACACTGAGGTCTTTCCAGCAGCTAATGAAAAGATTTGCTTCTGACTCAATAGATTTGAGAAAATAAAAGAACAATAAGAACATGATATATGTGATGTTGACAGAACTGAATGGTGTTTGAAAGCAAACCAAGCTAGTGCAGCAAGAAAGAAAATTGAAGCAGGGACCAGAAGCAACAGAAAGTAGAAATGCTGTTTTGTATCCTTAGCAACCTAACCAAACCCCTTTTCTCACTGTCCTTACTTATAGGGCAGAGAAGTTTCTCCAAAAGCTCAGATTCTTCCTCATTCCCTGAGACCTCAGAAAAGGTAAGAGAGTGTTCTGAGTCCATGAACCACAGGAAGCTGTTGTTGGGCCTAAGGCATTTTTTGCAGCGCCTCATCAAAGTTAGGAGAACCTAACTCCCAACCAGCTGCTTGAATTTACTGAGGATGCTCCAATAGCCTTCAGCCAACCAAATCTAATATTATTGAAGTTATTATTAGTTAATTATACACTCACCATCAGCCCATAGAATACATAAGCAGATGTGAGAGCTTTTGTTTTTGTTGGAGGAAAACATGACTGTAGGGGAATAATCAGCAGAAATAAGTTTAGAATTTAGGGCTTCACGGTGAGTATATCTATCTTTCAGCTCATTTAGTGTTGCTACTAAAGAAAGAGAGAAAATAAATGTTCCACCTTCAGGTCAAACAGCTCAAGACTTTTCCCAGCCTCCTGGCACTTTCTCACCTGCCTTTAATATGGCACTGTCTCTGAGGCACAAAATGTCAAGTACAGCTGTAACTCTTCAACCAGTTGAGTCTAGAGTTCACTGGTGTTGATGATCAGCACAGGTTAACAAAAACATCCTGTTTCTCCTTCTGAAATTCTTACTGAATTTCATGAGTATCTTAGACAATTTTTTAAAACAGCAGGTTTTTTGTAGTTTCAATGTTATCAGAGCATCCTGACAGAATGGAGAGAAGTGGACTGGGGACAAAGCCTCACTTTAGCATCTCCTGTTGTGTCAAAGCAGTTTCTAAAGCTTCAAGAAAATTAATGTTTTTTCATAAGTATTCATTTCTTCCACTCAAATGCTGTGTTGATAAGCCTTTTAGGGTAGCAGATAATGTAAAGGACTTCAAAGGCTCATGCAGGCATTCCCACTTGGCTTCCTGAATACAGCTGGGAGTCAAACTAATTGGCAGTCTGCAGTGAGGCAATTAGCTACAGGATGAAGTAAACTGGAAGCAGAGACCTAACATTAAATATGTGTCATTACTTGAATATGTGCTTTGTTTTGTGTGAGAGGAACTGCTATCAGAGTACTGAGATAGTTTCAATACTGAAATTAATCTGTGGGGCACAGGTCTGAACCCCCCCCTTTGTATCCTCTGGAAAAACTGGCCAACCAAGTAGGGTAAAACCATTATTTAAAAAATTTAAACTGTTATTTTAAATTATTTGAAAAGCTTGTGTTCTGACTGCAGGTTTTGTACTTGGTAAACCAGTACTAAAGAAGTGACCTGACGTAGGTGCTGACCTCTACCACACAGTAAAATGCAAATTAACTATTGGCTTCAATTACATTTTTCTGGTTTACTTCAGAGATTAAAATCTAATTTGGCTCAATTATAATCACATCATACAGGAAGAGTGTTTCAATTTTTCTTGGGCAGATACTGGCAGTAAAATAATGAGATTGCCGCCTTCCTTTTTTGTTCCTCTGAGATCATGGGGACTGCAGCAAATGTTCAAAGATAATAATCTTTTATAAATGAAAAAATGAAGTGGTGCCATTCACTGTGACAGATTAAATGATTTCAAAACATCATAGAATCATGTAATAGAGTGTTTTGGGTTGGAAAGGGCCTTAAAGACCATCTAGTTCCTACCCCCTTCCCATGGACAGGGACACTTTCCACTTGACCACTAGGTTGCTCAGAGCCCCATCCAGCCTGATTCTGAACACCTCTAAGGATGGGGAGCCACAACTTCTCTGCACAATCAGTTCCAGTGTATCACCACCATTGTAGCAAAGAATTTCTTCCTTATATCTGTAAATCCAGAAAAGGAAATCTGAAAAAAGCTTACACCTGGGAGTAGGAGGATTGAGAATCTGCTCAGGTGAGTAAACACTAGATCAGGAGCAAGAACCCCCTACTGTCTCAATTCTGAGTTACCGTACCAAGTGCATTTCTCTCTTGATGTTTCTCTTGCAACCCTTCAGTGGTTCACCTTGAAAAAATGTGGCATGAGCCATGTTCTACCGGCTTGGCAAACAGAAATATGCAGCTGAATCTGTATTTCTAAGCTCTGGGCTATGGTACAGAGCAAGTTCACTGCTACTTCTCTTCCTTTTCCTTCCTACCCTAAACCAAAATTCAGTGCTCTGTTCAACCGCTAACTAAGGCCTCTTGATTTCTTGGTGTATCCTTTGCTTGTATCTTCACCTCTCTCTTTCAAAACCCTTTGGGATCTTAATACCATACATTTTCTACAACCTAAAGAGTGGCTGTAGTAACTAGTGCTGAATAGATACATAGGGACCTTGTTTAGGTGAGGAAGAAATAGTACCATAAACACAGTGAAATGTAGGTTTATGAGATTATTTGGCATTTCATGGTAGCAAGTGATACTATGACCTTGTCATCATCAGAAACTTAGCTAGGTTCATTAGGTGTTACTTCACATCTGCTTTGGAATTGCCCTCAATGGCCATTGCATTCTGAAATCAAAATGGTGCAATCCTAAAATAGATGTTCTTGTCATGAAACAGCTTTGTGCATTTCTGAATTAATTACTTTTATTTCAAAGCAGAAAGCCTACAGGGGTTACATAGAGGGAGCCAAGTTGGTTGCATTCCACCATGTATCATTAATATCCTCATTGCATTTTTCCACTCACTTTCCCTCTTGAACTGAATTTCATCTGTTTTGCAGGGTTGCTAGGGAAGTTTGGGAAATCTGGTGGAGTATTGGCACAGTCTTGCTGCCAAGGACAGGCAGTTATTTCTTCAATTTGTGGCTTGTCAGATGGACTAAACTTATCTAGAACAGGACAATTCAGAGGAAACACCATGTTGGAGGATCTGATGTAGATATAGTGTAATCCTAAAAAAAGAAAATTAGTTTAAAAGTGCAGAACTCTTTATGCATAAATTGCTCCAGAAACAGAAAGAGTTCTTTGCATCATTTTATGGCTTCATATTGAATTATGTCTTCCTTGGTTGGTGTTTACTAGGGCATGACAGGATATTTAATAGACCTATACAGAAGCCGGAAAGAAACCCTTCATCAGGAACTGTATTTATAAGGAACAGAATGAATGGATTCAAACTGAAATAAGGGAAATTTAAGTTAGGTATAAGGAAGAAAATGTTTACTGTGAAGGTGGTGAGGCATTGGAACAGGTTCCCCAGAGAAGCTGTGGATGTTGCAGCCCTGGAAGTGTTCAAGGCCAGATTGGATGGGGCCCCAGTAATCTGGTCTAGTGAAAGTTATCCCTGCCCATGGCAGGGGGCTGGAACAAGATGCTCTTTAAGGTACCTTCCAACCTAAACCCTTCTATGATTCTATGACCATGCAGACTGAAAGCTGAAAGGTTTTGACAAAAAATCCTATTATAAAATAACAAAAAGAGCAGAGACAACATCCTAATGAAACTAAATTGTCATCATCACTACAGTTCTGAGGCACCTGCTGTTTAAGCCCTCCAGTTTTGTCATTAATCACACAAGAAAGACATCAGCTGACATCACCTCACTGGCTTTTCAATAGCAGCTCAAGGGCTCTGACTCTCCAAACTCAGACAGCTGGAGACTTGTAAAGGAAATAGCTTCAAAACATATCTACTTTTGCTCAAATATTAATTGCACCAAAAGCAATTGTTGACAGGAATTTTCAACCTGATACAGTGTTGATGAATTTTGTTGCTGGCAAAATTTTTATTCAACAGATAATGCCTTGCTCTCCTACACAACCATGCGTTTTGTTACAGTGAATTGGACCTTTCTAGATTTATTCTTCTCCTAAACTATCAATGCAATATGTGTAACACCAGCACATGTTGTTATCTAAGTCAGTCCACTGTACCAGTTAGATCCCTTCCCATTATGTCTAATTGCATGTATTAAAAAGGCAAATCTGCCATTTTCTTTGTGCCTTTGAAAATATTTTATTGCCCTCTGAACACAGATATGCCATTTATGGAGTTGCACACATTAAAGTTTCCAGTAGCAAATTAACTTGTTCTACATTTCCCCATTTAGCTTTTTAAATATTTGCTTGGATGTTTGTTGCTGCAGTGAACAGGATTTAAAATTATATAAAAGCAATAATGAAGCAATAAAGTGCTCCCCTGTGTAGAGTTCATATTGCATTTAATTGGCACAATGGAGCAGTTTACAGCAAGTATTCTTAGGTGAGTGATAGTTTACTGTTACTGTGCTGCAGATGTTTCTAGGTAACCTTTAAAAGGAATGGAAAATATAGAAATTTCAGATTGCTGCTTGAGTTTTATGAGCATATTTTATAGAAATCTATAGAGATGAGAATGACAAAAAAATAAGTGACATTATTACACAAGAATAGACCACCATTAATATGTCTCATAGGGGTTCAATAACCCCACAGTCATGGTGCAACTTAGTGTGAAATCCAAGTTTGCCTTTTCCAGGCATAGAGATCTACAGAAAATCAGCAGAGGCAAAAGCTTACAGGAAAAATCTTATGGCCAAGCTCGAAAGAAGGAATACCAAAGATAATTTATTAAGAAAATGTTATATATATTACCCCAAAGTATAAAACGGCTATCAATATTTAGGTATGTACACATACATAGTGCATACACATTCTAAATACTTTCTAAATGTTGTGCCTTTGCTGGCAATACCTGACAGATGCTTAATATCAGCTCTGGAATCAAATGAATGAAGATTTTGCAACACTCTATTTTTTCTTTCTGTTGTAGTGTGCTCTGAACTGTTAGTAATGCCAATTTAACCTGTCTGAAGTCCCAAGGAGTCACTAAGCCTGAAGGGATTAGCAGTGGCTAATCTGCAAGTGGAATTGTCTGAGTGTTATACAAGAGCTGTAAAACTCTTCAGGTTTCATAGGTCTTATCTCCTCATGCATTTTTTTCCTATGGTGTTACATTTCCTTGCTAGCCCTCTTTGCCCTGTCATTAGTGAACCTCTTTACCAACACAGAATTCAGGAAAGCACACTGGCCCAAGGTGCAGGAAGTTGAACTTAAACCCAAAGGACTTCACTACAAAAGACTGTAGTCTTGGAGAACAAGTATGCTATATGTTCTCCTAGAAAAAAAAACATAAAAACCAACAACAAAACCCAAAGCCAAATAAATGAGATCCCAAACAAAGAAACAAGGGAGAGAAAACAAAGAAAACCACCCCAAACTCACATGTATACACACACATCAAGTAGAAGGCATAGGAGATATCACCCATTAAAATTCCATGCATATGCAGTAAATTAAGCACAAATACAGGCTGAGCAGAGGACAGGTCAAGATTAGTCCTGGGTACAAGGACTTGGGAGTGTTGGTGTACCAAAAGAATAACATGATGCAGCAATGTGCTCTTGCAGCCCATAGAGCCAATTGTGTCCTGGGCTGCATCAAAAGAAGGGAGACCAGCAGGTCAAAGGAGTTGATTCTTCCCCTCTCCTCTGCTCTAGGGAGACCCTACTTGGAGTGTTGCATCCAGCTCTAGGTCCCACAGCATCAAAGGAATGTGAGAATTTTTTTGGAATTTATTATCTGCAGGTTATAACAAGTTTAATATATGAGAAAAATAATTACTTTACTGTGATGAATTTGCAGAAGAAAATTACCATCTTAGTTACAGACATCCTCCACTTGAGGGAATTTTCCTGTAGAAATGAAGTCCACAAATTTGGGTTTGGATGCATTCCCATTTGTACTTGAGAATACTGGCAATAAAAGTACATTTAACTTTAACCAATTTAACAGTTATCATCTTATGTGATGCTGCCTAAACTGAAGGCATTTTTCATTGCATTTAACAGTGACAGCCATCCCTAATTGTTTTCACTGAATGTTTGAATCAAGATGAGATATATATTTTCTGCATGACTAGAGAGACTATTGTTTTTAAAATCCTATCTCCCTGCAATGACATCTTTGTTTTTGGTCATAGTTTGCTTCTGGAAAGTTGAGTTAAATTTGCTGCCTTAACTGGTCACAAAGGTGTGCCAGCATCTCTGCAGAATAATTCAGGAGATGACACCCTGAACATATCCTAAATGGTCTTAAGGGAGGCAGTGAAAATGGCACCAGACCCTTCTCCAAGGTGCACAACCAAAGACAAGCAGCAAGAAATACAGCTTCCAGATTTCCAGCAAGGAAAATTTTTAAGTTAGGTAGTGGAATTGTTATCCTTAAAGATTTTCCAAATTCAACCAGTAAATACTCTGAGGATCCTCCTCTAAGTCTGAAATCAGACCTCCTTTGAGGAGACATGTGGACTAAAAGGGATACAAAGCTCACTTCCCACCTAAATTATTCCAAGTAGGGATCCAAACCTTGACAAAGTGAAGTCACTTTCTTTGAACAGCGCTTGACCAATTACTTTCCTGTTATGATTTCCTTCAGAATTCCATAGAAATGCACAGTCTGAGATCTCTGTTCATACTTTGAGCAATGTCAGACAACTTTCATAGAGATTATTAGCAAACAACTCTGTTCTACTCATTTTTTGAAAGTTATCATTAAAAGAAGTAAATTTAATAATAATATTCTGTTCCTTTTCTGCAATATTATCCAAGATGGAAGACTGTAAAAGGTTTTACACATACATATATATATATCTGTACACAGGTTGCAATTACAAATTTCAATATACAGCTTGATTAGAAAAGGGATTTAATATGCTTAGGTAGTAGGAATTACATTTTCCCTCAACACTGAGGTTCAGGACTGAACCTTGTTCCTGCATTATTTTGATTCTGCAGGACCATGCACAATCCAGCTAGATCAATTCAGTGCTCAGAGAAACATTATGGCTTCACAATTCTCCTTTTGTTTACAAAGTTGAAGGATGCTATATTTCAATCTCTTGAACACTTGCAGTACCTACCTCTAGAATGAACAGTGCAGAGTTGTTACACACTGCTGGCTCACTTGATTAGTGCAGCAATTAATGCTGTATGTTCTCTGGCACCTGTTTTTGTTTTATATTTTGTCAGAGATGAACACATCCTCCCCCGATGAAGGTTTCCTTCTCCCAAGGTCTATAGTGCTTTCACAAATTTTTTCCCCTAAGATCTCCAACATTTAAATCATTTCACATACATTTGTTTCCGCAGGAAAAAAATTAGACATTTTTAGATAGAAATTGGTCTAGTTCTCCCTGCTCCTTCATAAGTAGGCACATCCTATATTTAGTATGTTGAGTGAATTATACTCCATGTATTCTAGTTAGCACTGTCTGGCCAAGGACCATGACTTAGAGGTAGGATCCTTGCGCTGGATTGACATTAATTAGATGTGACAGCCACCCAACACTCAGGCTCAGAGCAGATCCTGAGAGTGTCAGGAGCTCAGCACATTTCAGCAGGAGCTTCTATCCTTGACAGCAGAGTGTTGTGATTACAAGTCTAACCTGCTTGAAAAGGGAGCTTGCAATATTCATTGCTTAAAATTGATGGGAGAAGTACCATCTCATTAAGAGTGGGATTCTTTCAGTGTTCCTTGCATTTTTAATGTGATAAGTAAGGCTCTTCCCCACAGTGCAGCAAGCACATAGTAGGGTAATGCAGTAGTGATAAATGTCTGTCTCTGAGAGTCTGTCAGATCCAGCTATGCAGCATGGGCAATGCAGACGATGTTAAAAATGCCCCTGCAGGACCACAGATAGAAATGCCTCAGCAGGAACTGCAAGTGCAGAATCCCTTCAAGACCCAGTAGGCCTGGCTCAATGAAGCATTGGGGCATGTGATGGCTGGGGATGTCTCTAGATTAAGTGCCTGCTCTGGGTCTTCATAAAATCACTGAGTTTTAAAGTGTGGTTTTCAAAGTAAACACATTTGAAGGCACTGAAAACTGGGTTTGGGGGGAATGGGAGGAGGAAATGAATGTCCAAGAGTATAAATCCAAGAATCCTGATTTAGAAAAGCACTCAAATTCAAACACAAGCCCAAAACACTTTTCTGCACAGGATGTGTGGGATGAATCCATGCATTACAAAGTATGGCATAATGCTTAGTAGAGTGTGACATTACTAAGAGAACATGACTACTTAGCACTTGAAACAAGTGTTTTAATCTTTTAATTCCAGCATTACTAATGGTCTAAAGCTTTTTAGGTTGATATGGTTTCTTGCACTCTAGTCTCTTTTGTTTTCCTGCCTAAGATAAGGAAAGCAAAAAAGTGCTACAGGGAAAACAGCAGCACACCTTCTTCTGTTAACATTGGTCAAAACATCTAAACTTGTGTTAATGACCCTGGTGGTAAGAATAAATATACACAAAAAAACATCACCAGGTGCACAGCACACAGGATGGAAGTCTGCTGGTGCAGAACTACTGAGCATTTGTTTTTCCATGAAGTAATGTATGATTAGGCAAAAAGACTAGACACATCTCTTCCTGTGGGACAGGCAGTGGAAGATTTGTTTTTTCTGTGTTAAAATGAAGTTGGATATAAGGCACTAGGGATGAGGCCCCTTGGCAAGCCTTGGTTGTCTCTTCTGGTACTGATGACTGTATCATAAAGCTTATCTGCAGATCTAGATCTATCTGCTATCCTTCTTCTCAGGAAATTTGTTTCTTTCTTGAAGGTTTATCGTGCCCAAAAATTCAAAAGTAATATGCTCCCAGGAAGATTCTTGGGGCAGTGACAGACCCCAGATCGATCTCAAGGCAATTGTACTGTTTCCATCCCTTCCTCTTGCAGCTCAGAGGCAATGCAGTACAGGAGAGAAGTATATTCAGTGCATTGTAAAAAGAAAAATATTGCACTTGTTAAAAATTGTGGTGAATGTAACTGAGTTCAACACTGCTGTGCATCCTAGAAAAATGTCTCTTGGATGCAAAAATATGTCTTCTCAGGAGGGAAATTTGAGAGAGATTTCTCTGAAACTTCACCCTAAACAGCCTTGCTACTCTGTCATATAAAGAGATTTCTCTTTCTGGTTGCTCTTTGTTGACCTGAGAAGGTGTGGACTTCCTGTTCCTGGAAGCGTTCTAAGACAGGTTGGGTTTGGCTCTGAATAACCTGGTCTAGTGGGAGGTTTCCTGCTCATGGTAGGGTGTTTGGACATAGATGATCTTTAACGTTCCTTCCAACCCAAATTTTTCTATGATTCTATGATTCTGGGACCTGGTGGAACCCAGACATTGCGAGCTGTGTGGGTGGATCGAGCCCCATGGGCAGACAATGAGGCAGCAGCATCTGTTATGGTTTAACCAGGGCAGAAAAGAAAACCTTAACAAGTTATCAATGTGATGAATGTCATGAGAATATCTTTCAAAAAATCCCACAGTGTTTCTTGCTTCTGAGGCACAGTGGGAGTTAAAGTCAGCATTTTAAGGTAGTGGGGCAGATCACTTACAGTGTCAGCAATTCTTTCTTTTGTATGCTCTGTATAGAGATGTTTTTCCATCAGCATGACTTATTGAGAAAACCACTGTATTTTACAGCAGTAAGTTAAATTGTTCACTTGCCCAGGTGCACAAATACATCCTGAAACACATTTCATAATCTTCTGATTCACTACACACAACACATATGCATACAAGATATTTCATTATCAGAAAATACCCTGATCTAAAATTTTAATACAATTTTTATGATTCTAGTAGGTGGGATAATAAAACTAAATAATTTCAAAGAACTATCCACAGAAATTGCAAGAAAAATTCCACTACAAAATCTCAAAAAATATTTTAACATACTGAATTATTCCTGTTATTTCAAATGCTCCTGTAGGAGTAGCTCCATTATGAGACTTGTAATACAGAGTGAAAAATATTAAAGCCACTTATAATTGAAATAAAATCTTGCAATAAAGTAGATGTGTAAACTTGCTGCTATCACTCTTTTGTGGCCTCATATTTGAATGCAGTAAGTAAATATACCACAAATCTGTTGAGACAAGACCTGTAACTTTTGATTAACACCTGCTAGGGCTACCTTCATTGTGTAAAGATAAATAATAATAGAGATTTTATCCCACCTAAGCAGGCTGTTGGTTCACATACTGAGTAATACTCTTGTGTTTGGGCAACAGCAACCTTTGGGTCTTTGAAGGATTAGCAGATCTGTGAGCTTTGAAACTCTATTGCAATTGAATTCTTAAAATTGCCCTAAAGAAATCAGTACTTTTGCCATTTCTTTCTAATTCACTTAACATCTGACTGGTAGAGTGAGATGTGTAGTTTTCACTAGTTACAACCCAATTCTTTCTAAATCTCTTCTTAATGAGTCTATATCTAGGACTTCCTGTCAGGCAGAACTCTGAGCACTGGAGAAGCTACAAAGAAGGGATGGACTTAAATATTCCAAGTCAGTTTCTTCACACAGGAAAAAGAAAGAACAGTGAAGCTTTTCAAGCTTGCAAGCTGCTGTTATGCACTTACAATTCAAATCATTTGACAGTTTCTGTGTTAATTCCACTTGCCTGTACTAAAATGATTGTTCTTTGGCATGAAATGTTCATATATAATTTGATTATAATCTGGTGAAAAAAGGCTAAATTGCGAGAAATTAAGAGACTGATTTCTAAAGAAAAGAAATGGATTTTGGTGGCTAAGGATTTAGCAGGACTGGTGGTTCAGAGGAGCTTAACATGTGGGTATAATTTGCTAAAGGATTTCCCAGAGAGCTAATGTGGTAAAAGAAGTCAGATGTGTTACATGATTAATACAGCTGCTTTGTCATCAAAATTCAAGAGGTCATCAATTATATCAGTGTAATGGGGTCAACCACAAACTGTCAAAACTATTCAGATCACAAACAGGACAACCACTGAGACAAAGATGGGGAAAAATACAATGCACCGAAGACAAAACTTATGTCAATTTGTTGGCTGATAGAATGTGTTATTATAGAATAACTAGCTGAAACCTCATAAATGGGTTATGAAAAGATTAACATAATTATTTAGAAATGGCAGTACATCTTCTACCAAATGACCTGGAGGGGACCATTTGTTGCAACATGAATATTGGCTGAAATTGGGTAAGATCTCAGTTGGACAGGAAAACATAATCTTCATTATCTGCTACTGTCTTTGATGAAAGATAAAATAGACAAAGGTAAGATAGAGCCAAGAAAAAAAGAACAATTGACTCCTAATAAAAAACAACCACCATAAACTGATGTCTCACTTTGTCTTGTAAAAGGTAATCAAAGAAGATGCAAGGAAGACAAATCATTTCAAATAGCAAAGGAAACTAAGAATATATAGAAAAAAAAAAAAGAGAAATCCAAACTCATTTGCCTCAGAAAAGCTATAGTGCCTGGTGAAAACCAAGATATTTTCAAAATATAAAATATACATATAAAATAAAAATTTCCTCACAGGAGTTACTGTTAACTTAGGATTATTAGAAGAAATACATGTTATCTAATTTTCCATATTTATGGTATATTCTTTGCCTTTTTTCTATTAAACTTTTCTAAGTTGCAGTTTTATTTGTTATAGGCAGACTTACTAGAACACTTGATAATGCATCTCACCCAAAATTTTGATATAGGTCAGCCAGGTATTTGTGCTGGTCATGAGTGTGTCTGCCACATCCAGTGTCAAATCATATCCAAAGATGGCTCCTGGCTTCCTAAGACAGATACCTAAGCAATGTATCCTTCTCTTGGATGTCTTTCTTGTTCTCCACAGTCCAAAGACAGAAAAGGAAACAAGCTCAGAGTAGATGTTGGCATCTTTGGAAGAGTTGGGAGTGGCAGACATGAAGTGTTATGAACTGACTGCAAACCCCATTCCCTATCCCCCTGCACTACTTGAGGGGAGAAAGCAAAAAAAATTAAAGTGAAGTTGAGCTTGAGAAGAAGAGAGAAGGTGGGCAGAAAGTGTTTCAAGATTTGTTCTTACTTTTCACTATCCTACTTTAATATTAACTGGCAATACATTTAACTAACTTCCCCAAGTCAAATCTGTTTTGCTTGTGACAGTAACTTCTGGGTGATGCTCCTGTCCTTATCTTGACCACTGAGCTTTTCTATCACATTTTCTCCCCCACCCCATGCAGTTGAGAAGGAGAGTGACAGAGTGGCTTGGTGAGCACATGGCAGTCAGCCAGTCAACCCACCACAACATATTATGCATAGGAGCACTTTACATTATGCTAATAATTACAATATAAATACTCAGATTGTCAAATTGCTCCAAAGGGTTAGTGGAGAACAATTTTCCTAACACACAGTAGCTCATTATCTCTCAAGGCCAAAAAGTTGTAGCCCAATTACCCTGGATCCCTATTGACTGAAGGCTTGTTTACCCCCAACAGCAAAAGATTTCAGCTGTCTTCAATTCACTTACTGCATAACATAAAAAGGTCCATCAGGACTCAGACTAAGGGTCCAGTGCCCTATTCTCACTATCAAAAAAGCAACAGAAGGAGAGCAAGAAAAGTGCAAGTCCTTGATATTGCCTCAGCTACTAACTATTCTTATCTCAAGAACATTTAAAGCTGCTTGTGGTTCTTCAGCAGATTCTACTCCCTCTAGTTTTTCTGGTCTCTGAATGCACATGAAGTCTTCTCTGGTTCTTATACAGCCTTGCTGCCCTGAGATTCTTGCTTTGTTAGAGCTTATTTTTGTTGTTGTTGCTACAAGAAAATGAGAAGATTTCTTATTAATGACTGAAATCTTAGACAGCCTAATGACTCAATCAATGGCAATGATTTCTGTGGCTGCCAGACCAGCTCAGGTTTTAGTGAAGATTTCTTTGAGGCCAGTCATTCACTGGTGCCTGTATATCACTGCAAAAAATGGGCACAAGGAAGGGTGTGAAAAAGCAATTCAGCTGTTGGTTTGAAGTGTGGCCTCTGGGAAATGGATATTTAAATGCCTTACTGTGTAACTCTTACAGAATTGGTTCATGTGCTGAATGATCAGTACACTTCAGCAGCTCAGCTACTGAAGCTTTCCCCTTGGTATTTCTATCTTCCTTACCTAGGAAGGAAAGATACACTTGAGACTTAATCTAAGAGGGTGGTTTTCATTGATCTTCACCCTATAGCTTTTGTATAACAGTCACCAAGAGATAGGAAAGAATTACTCTTTCTGTAGCCTGCTAAGATTGGTACTTCCCAAGAGACTACAATGAGCTGTCCTTTCTTACATTTTATGAAGATACTTTAATCAGCAAGCTATGATGTAAAACACTACCTTCCACTGAGCCATCTGCTTTCCATTTCCTGGATCTGTCCTAGTTTTCTGACTTTAGGGTCTGTCTGAAGGGACCCTCTGTGAGAAGACACCACATGCTGCCCCCCATGTCACACACATACACACAGTTCCAGCTGGCTCCAAGTTGGACACACCACTGGCCAAAACTGGACCCTTCAATGATGTTGGTGATGCCTCTGTAATAAGATATTTGAGGAAAGGGATAAAATGCTGCACAGCAGCTGGGAGAGAGTAGTGAGAATATGTGAGAGGGGCAGCTCTGCAAACACCAAGGTGAGTGCAGAAGGAGGGGCAGGAGGTGCTTCAGGAACCAGAGCTGAGATTCCCCTGCAGTCCCTGGTGCAGACCATGGTGAGTCAGCTGTGCCCCTGCAGCCCATGGAGGTGCAGGGTGGAGCCCCTGGAGGATCCCAGAACTATGAAAGAAGCTGCAGCCTATGGAAAGTTAGGGCTAGAGCAGGTTTTCTGGCAGGAGCTTTCTCTTAGGAGATTTAGCATCCCTACAACCACAGTTGCATACAAATTGACTACACTTGTACTAAGCAAGCTATATAGATAATACCACAAGTGCATACTACGTGTATGCAGAGTATTATTACTATAAATTTTATATATATGTATGTATAATACTGTGTGTTGTAATAAAGCCAATATTTTCAAAAATGACCGTTGAATTTGGACAGTCCCTGAAAGCCACTAATTAACACAAGTTAGTGGCAACGCTTTTGCTGGGCCTCCAGTTTCTGGAATCATGTGGGTCTGTGGGAATTTTTTTTGCCTTTTTCAGAAAAAAGATATTCCAGATTTTGTTTGATGAGAAAAGCTAGAATAAAAAAATTGCATGAAACCTTCAGTGTTCAGAAATCAGAAAAGAAGGGTGTGTTTATTTTTTAAGAATCTCACGACTCTGAAACCAACAGGCTTGTATTTGGGGAGATTTTTTCCTCATGACCTTTGAATACTTGAAAAGCATTGTTGTTGATTTTTTTATTTTCAGTGTCTCCCTTGTATAACAGTAACACACCCACCAACAGCCCAGGGGGCCCTGCAGGTCTCTCACAGTTCCAGAATTCAGTCTATTTTTACCTCAGTACTAAGAAGCAGATACGCCGTGTGTATCTATCCTGTGGACAATGAGCATATACATATCTGAGGCATGGTTTTTGAGTCTGATTTTTGGTGCCATCTGCACAAATGCATGGCACAATGATTTCCCCTCTTATAAATGTCATCTGCCTGGGATAATGTAAAACTGCTGATGCAAATTTGCTCAAAGAGACATAAGAAGAGCTACAATCCCTTCTTGTTTCCCTTGTGAATTTGAAATGTTGTATTTCTTTCCCATGTAATTTTAAAAAAATTCATCATGTCATTTCCTATATTCCATGTTTTTTCTTTAATCACCTCAACGCATGGCTCCACCATGTTCTGATAGTCCCATCCATTTGACATATGTACTTGTTCTTATTTCCAATTATTTACTTAATAAGAGTATCCTTTTATAAATCTCCATTGCAAGATTATCCCTTATACCCTTATTAATACTCAAGAGATATTTTGAAATTAATTTCTCTCTGTTAACATTTTTAATTTTTTATTGTTCCCCTTAGTTTCTTTATTAGATGGTAGATTACATCACAAATACTTTTATTGCTTTCAGAGCAGAAGGCCAATGTCCATCCAGATGCACTTATGGTTTTTGTATCTCTTAAATCAATCACTTCTTACAGAAGTGCAAATTGAAGCTATTTCATTTCTATTCAAAGTTTACTTGTGATGCATAAACACACAGAGGCAATATATAAAAATGAAAAGAGACAGCACTTATAAAACCATAGAGGATATTTTATAGATTTTAGAGACCTTGTACCTCTCAATCTTAAGCTTGATTCTTAGCTGTATTTCCACAGCAATCCCCAGATCACTGGGCCATGGGATTCTTGACCTGAGGCATAAGGCTCATAAAAGCTGTGATGAAGCTTTCACCTTTCATCAAGCAGTTCAGGATTTATTAGGAAACAGGAAACCTTTGGCCATGTGCATTTGTAACATGGTGGTTATTGCAGCAGGCCAGGAATGGGAAACATAAGACCCTGTGCTTTTTCTCTTTTTTATAAAGCCACACGGATGTCTTGGTTCAGCCCCAGCCAGCAACCAAACACCACAGAGCCACTTGCTCACCGCCCCTACAGCAGGAGGGGTGGGGAGAAGACAGCAGTAAGTGGAAAAGTGAGAAAAGGAACCGTGTGGGGGAGGAAAACTGAGCATTACTTGGGTACTAAACTGCTCAGTCTTGTCAGCACAGGGGCATCCATGAGCATGCCAGGAGGCAGAGTGAGGCAGCTGGAGCACTGCTGCTGCCAGGAGCTGAGGCACTGCAGAGCTGGACACCTCAGGGCTGGCAGCTGCCTCTGCGTTTTGAAGATCACAAGGGTGGATATTAAGCTTTGTCATCCACTAAGCGATTACATCCCATTTTAGATCTGACTTTCCTTAGAGAGTTCAATCAGTAGTGAATAAGTCTGCATTTTGAGTTGTGTGGGGCTGTGCTACCAAAGCTCAGGTGAGGCTTCACAGGAGCTGTGAACTGCTGCTTTTTGTGGCAGGTTGGGCCCATTCCCATGTGCTGGCTTTACCAGGAGATAGGAGTTATGTCCTCTTCAACTGCATACTTGGGCTAAGGCTGTGTGGCCGCAGCCCTTGTCTCCTCCTGCCAGGAACCCAAAGCACTGCCTATTTCCCTTGAACAAACAGAGATTGTGAGCTCTAGCAGAGAGGATTTGCCACAACATTGCAAGCCCCCAGCTGCCCCAAGACATGGTGTTTCCAGGTATACTGCTTTCCATTCCCACACCGACTGCAGATTAGGGTGTGAAGATGGAGGGTGACCCAGGCAAACAATGCATGTGAGCTTATTGAGATGGAAACCCTAAAATGATTGCCATTTATATGTATACATACAGCCAGATTAATAAACACTGAAGGAAGAGGCATATAAAATGGGTAGATGGAGAAGTAGATCTAGTGAACATGATAAATATTCATCTTGTTTTATTATGCTGGTCATAGAGTTTGCAATATTTCCAATCACTATCTATATCTTTTTGAGTGTTTTGATTATAAGCCTCTTTTGGACAGAGCATTTCACTTTTTTCCATTAGTCTAATGTCTGCACTTGGATAGAGATGGAGACAGGAGGAGGAAGCATAATTCTTGGCCTTGGAGACCTTAGAACATCAAAGGCATCTACTGTAATGTCAGATTCTTAATGTTAATAACTATGAGACCTATGAAAGGGCAGACTCTTACCCCTACTTCTGCCAATTTGCTCTATTTGTGTAGCTTTCATTAATCTCTGGCAACCCCACTCATCACTTTCCCTGAAGGCTTTCTGCTGGGTGGATTTGTTACTGTCTGAACTACCTGAAATAAAGACCTTTTATAATCCATTTGGGGTAACCGTTTCTAGAGACTGGCTCCCTTTCCTCTCAGCTCGGCTCCTTTCTCAATTTCATCAGCAAGGCTGCTGGCAGAATTCCTCTTCTTTCTGTTCCACCATGACTATATGTTGAGGGTGTCTCAATTTTGTCACCTTTCCCAGGCAGTGAATCTTTTCTGATAGACTGAAGTTGGAAAGGCAAGCTGAAACATGATAGATCACTTTTGGGTAGTTACCCAGAACCACTGGTGCAAAATAAAAATTTTGATCAGACTCTAACATTAATTCTTAGTTTGTGCACATGAAATAATGTGACACAACAATTTCTCCATGTGTGAGCATATACCCAGCAAACAGTCTGACATTACTGTTAAGCAAAGGTTAAAAACCCCACAATGCTGCAGTTTTTTCTTTTATTGCCCCTTATTGCCTCTGTCTTCCTAACTCATTTGTGCCTCTAGATCAACAATAACAACAGTAATTTGTAATGAGAGAGAAAATAACAGAGTGAAATAAAAATTAAAAAAAACAAGTGGTGGAAATGAAAACAATTTCTCACCACCAACAAAGCAATGCCAAGAAAGTCATCAAGTGACCCCCCACACACCACCACTAACCTCCTCTCTAGCTCATTGCTGAGTGAGATGTCACATGGTATGGAATAGAGAATCACAAGATTATAGAAACATAGAATGCTTTGGGTTGGAAGGGACCTTCAAGACCATCTTGTTCTAATCCCCCTACCATATGTGGGGACATCTTCAAAAGGACTAGGTTGCACAGAGCCCCATCCAACCTGGTCTTGGACACTTTTAGGAATGGGGCGTTTACAGTTTCTCTGAGCACCCTTTGCCAGTGCCTCACCATCCTCACAGTAAAGAGTTTGTTCCTAATAGCTAATCTAACCTACTCTTTTTCAGTTTGAAGTCATTCCCCCTTGCATTGTCATTACACTTCCTCGTAAAAATCCCTCTCCAGCTTTCTTGTAACTCCCCTTTAGGTGCTGACAGACCACAAAAAGGTCACATTAGAGCCCTCTCTTCTCCAGAATAAGCAAAACCAATTCTCTTGATCTCTGTGATCTGGATGAACCTCTGTTCTGGTTTGGCTGGGATTGAATTAATTTTCTTCACAGTAGCTAGTATGAGGCTATGTGTCCTTTGTCTGAACATACCTGACATTTGAATAAATTAAAAAACTTAGAAACCTGACAGAAACTAAAAAGTAACAGCCTCAGTCTTAATGAGTTTGATAAAAGTTCCTCACCAAGTGTCAAGTCAAGGAGACAAGGTGGCACAAAAGGCCAAAGAGAGAAAAATCCTGAAATAAACTAGACATTTTTGGCAAGGCAGACAGTAAAGAAGCAAAATTCAAGTCACACAAGGCACAAGGTAAAAACAGCAATTTGTGTCCTAGAAAATTCGTATAACTCTATGTAATAGAAACTTCATGCTGTGTCAGATTTTCATAAAACTTCTTGCTGAGGAAGTTGTCAAGCATCAATGCTTCTTTAATTGGTCCTGGATTGGTCCCAGATGTTTCTGTTCACCCTCACCCTGGTTGCTTGCTATTCCTTGCTTCCCCATTCATTATGTTTACCTCCTTTGCAGGATTTTGGATGTGGCTGAGGCATCACTGTTAAAGGAGCATCTTGCAGTGGCCCTTTCCTCGCATGGTTTGTGAAGACTAAACACATGGATTCATGGAAACAGAAGATACATGGATAGATCTGCATGGTACAGCAAATTAACCTTTAGGTGCCACTAGTTAGGCACCACTGACTTAAAACTTTAACAAAGATGCCATTTTTGGAATCAAAACTTTCAAAACTATGTAAACTCTGTAGATGCCAGGTGGAACTATTACCAGTTGCTGTGGAATTGAGCTGCTATAGCTTCACAGCTTATTTTCTGGAAGAAACCGGGCAAATACCAAACTAGAACTTTCTGTTGTTGACCTACAGAGAAGTCTACTGGGAAATTTTCATTTTCTCAGCTTCCACTCCGTGGAGTGGTGTGCTGTGGTTTTTCTCAGTTTAATATCTTGTCTTTGTAAACGATTATTGCTGAATTTGAAACATAGGACACAGAGGTTCCAATCTTAATTCGGCATCTGATGCACTGCAACTGTAAAGGGGATCATTTTCAGAAAATTAACATTCCCAAATTGTGCAGTCAAATATATTTCCTTGTTGAGAGATGCAGTCAGTGTAGCTGCAACTGTGCCACCAAGTACTGGGGATTTGTTGAGGGTCTTGTAGCACCCTCAGCCATGGGGTGTGAGAGTGTCAGGTTGCACCATTAAAAAAGTAAATTAATCCAGAATGCAAATATTTTTGCTTTTGTAGCAGAAAAGCTGAAAACTGTAAAATAAATACTAGACTGACACTGCATGCAATCTTCTCTCTTTTTCTTTTTTTTTTCAATTAATAAGACAATCTAATATTTCTAGGGAATCATGAAAAGTAAAGTATGAAACACTGCTGGAGGTACCATCTTGTCCTGACAACTGAAGAAAAATGAACTTATTATATCCTAGACATGCAGGTGCCCATTTTACATATTTAGGCCATTTTTTACCCAGTAGGACTTTCAAGAACTGAGCCTGTGGTTACTAATGAGCCTCCAAACTGATGATGCATCTATTTGTGAGCCAAAAATTCTGCCTGTAAAATCAAACTTTGAACTGAGGTTCTTTGAAGAGCTGGAACCATAAAAATTGCATCTGGAATTGGATATAAAATAGGGAGAAAAGGTGGAAGGTTTCTGTCTGAGATATGTAACCCTTTAACCAAAGTCAAACATTAACCTGGATGGTTTAAAAGAGAAGTTGTACAGAAAGTAAGCAGTTTAAATTAAATTATTAAAATGGACTTTTATATATGTCATAAATTGTCTACATATGAGGAAAGCTGAATTACCTTATGGCTATTGTATGTGCCTACTTTGGCTAATGAATTAATTTTACAAATTACTCATATTCCATGTCTTGTCAGAAATACCATCTTTTATTACAATAGAACCTGTGGTCACATGCATAAATATTGGTGCAGTGAAAGATATTTTGACTGACTATTTCCTGGAAATTGACACTAAATTAATTTCTCACATCTGTTTACCAGTTTCACTTTATCCAGCTAGAAAAGGTGTTTCAAGAAGTAAAACAATACTGCTGTTTAAAGGTGCACATTCTCCTTCCCTCTCTCTCTCCTTCTCCATTTTATAGAGTCAGGTAGGTTAAAGCAGAAAAAAATCTGAAGATAAAATATTGATGTACAACAATTCAAGCTGAATGCATAAAGTACTGTTGGAACAGCTATTCCTGAATAGAAAAATTATTGAAAACACATTCTCTAATATAAAAAGTGTGTAAGAATAACAAAGCCTGATTTGCAGATTCCCAAATGTCTGTCTATTGAAAGCTGAACCTGGTCAAATAAATGATGATCTTTCTGGAATAACTGAATAATTATCTCACTCCATGTATTTTCCTATCAGCAATATGTCTATGCTGCCCTAAGTATTTAGGGTCATGAGGGGTTTTTTTTGTATGGAGCATCAATACAGAAAATGAAAGACATTCTGTCATTTCTGGTGTTGTAAATGATGTCCGGGGGTGAAAATGTTCAACCACTGTTTTCTTTGAGTATTTTGGGGTAATCTCTCATGTCCAGCACCTCCCTTGCTCCCTATCAACATGTGGTTTGAGGTGCTGGGACATCCACAGGGCTGTATTTTGAGAATTAGAATGAAAATGAATCTTAATTCTGCTTTGCAGTACCTTTGCCCATTTGCAAGGCAATAGAGACTCATGGTTCATTACTTATTGCAAACAGAAAGGGAAAATTTTTAATTTTGAAATGGACATGTGATTAAGATGCCTGGTCCCTGGTGACCAGAAAAGAGGACATAGCACAGAGTGCATAAAAAAACCTAAGGAAATCCAAGCTTTTAGGGACTGACACTTTACATTTCCTGAAAGGGTATTGGCACAAAGTGAGCTCATTAATTCTAAATTAAAGCTTTTATTCTGGTCTGCCTACAACAATAACCTCCTCTAAAAAGGCTCTGTTTGCTAGATATTCAGGTTGCATTCACACATTCATTGTGTTACAGAAAAAGACTTGACAGATTTTTATCACTTTAGTACAAATAAAAATGAACATATGTAATTATGTAACCTCCTAAGGAGGCCTGGTTCTTTGTGATACTCTTCTAATTCTCATGGTGTAAATATGTATGACTTTAGAACTTACATCTTGTATAGTCCTTAGTCTAGCAATTGACCACACTCTGTCCTCCATCTTCCAGAGGTGGAAAATCTGCCCAAGAAGGGACTGCAGTGGAACCTGACACCACAGAAACATTATGGAACAGATAATGAGCCCATACTTTAAAGCTGGTTTATACCATAGAGTGAGGAACAAAAATACCTCTAAGTGTTTATTTAAGTGTTTTATTTATGCAGGGTTGTTTTAATTACTGTTATACCAGATCTTTAGCCGTAGTTCTCAAAGTCTTGAGGAATCTCCCATTATATTTAGTGTGTATTGCTAGAAGCCACCAAATAAAGGTGATATGAAGATAAGCAAAACACATTAGGAACTGCTAAGTTTGTTGCGAGTTGGGCATAAAAGTATATTTGGACGAAATGGCAATTTCCTCTGCTTCACCTGAGATCCACAGATTCATAAGTGAAGTACGGGGCTCAACTCATGAAAAATTAGCCCTTTAGAAGCTATCTGAGATATCTAGTTCCTTGTATTAACCATAGTGTTGAATCAGGATATGAATTGTTATCCTTAATAAGGCGTCCATATGACTCGACTTAAATGATGCTTTAAATTTGAAATACCTGATGTGGCTCTAGTTCTGAATTGCAGCTTTGTTGCTGAGATTATTAAACTAGTGCCATGACATCTGTGCAGCCACAGCTTCCGTTTGCAGACCATCTGCAGCCAATCTGATCAGCCCATGCAGTCACACGTTGCTTTATAACCTTGACCAGCCTAACTGAGGTGGAATAATTGAAGTTAATTTTTGTAGCACAGGCACGCCTTTGATAGATTTAGAACACTAAGGCTTTACAGCACCATGTATTTATGCTAGAGGGCACTCATATTTTGTTCTGAGCAGTATCAGAGCTTGGCATTTGTGTATCCCCAAAGCACAGTGCCAACAGTATCTTTCAGGGAGTGCTGTGAGGTAGGCGTGTACATAGATCCCTGGTTTACAGTTGAGGAAACTGAGGCAGGAAGCTTAAGGTATTTGACACAGATCACAGCAGGAGTTAAAGAATGTTTAACACAGGCATTAAAGGATACACAGCATCCAAGACAACTTGAAAATTACTCTCAAAAAAGCTAGCTCATTATATTTATATATATGTATCCATACATCTATGTCTGTGCAGATTAATTCTGGATGTGAATTTTTATTTTTAAAACTAGAGACTTTGTTTTCTTAATCCAAAATTCTGTGAGAAAAATGGAAGGCTTTAGGAAGAGCACATAAAGAGCTATGTCTCTGTCCCTGGCTCTCCAGAGAGAGAAAAATAGCTCTTATCTGCAGTGCCTATATAGTAACAGAGAATTTAGTGAGAGGCACAAAGTCATAGCATCATTTAGGTTGGAAAAGAACTTTGAGTCCAAACATACATTGCCAAGCAGGATGAATTTTACAGGCACATGAAACTCATAGGTCCCACAGTATAAGGTCAGCTTGAGGATTTTTTTTTCATTTTTCCTATGCACCAGGTATTCACTAGACTGAGAATTTCACTCCTTCATTTCCAACTAAGTGTTCAGTGAAGTACTGAAGTGGCATCTGCAAACATAAGGCAGATTTTGTCTCCTCCCTTCTATGCTGTTACACCTCTCTAAAAAGAGGAACTCATGTCTGAAGACAGCTCCTGCAACTGACAGTTCACAGCTTAGGAAGGAAAAGTCTGAGTAAGAACAGAATTTGCAAGTGATTTGCAGGATAGAGACAAAGTTTATCTTGAAGGAGCTTGCAGCCAGATGTCGAGACTTCTTGTCTAGACACACTTCTCTGAATGACTCCACCAACCTGCACCTTTTGTGAGATGCTGAAAATCAACAATTTTATTTCCACAGTATGGCTCAATAAATTCTTCACATCTTCCAGAAGTGTCTCTTAAGACTGTTTCATTTTGCTTGCTTCCTGTGATGATTCATATACATTTTAGAAGAATGTTTTCAGAAAGCAAATACCCTTCTGCTCAACACAGATGGATTCCTGAAAAGTTCTGCTGGTATCTTGGAGTGTGGATAGTGAATTTTCCCATGAGAATAAACGTAATGAAGGGATGCATGTTAGGACTTATACAATATACACAGTTTAAACACGCGGGGATATCTGTGGCATGAGGGATGAGAGGGAGGGGAAAAAATCAGTGTGAGCTTTCCAGAGGACATGCTGGCTTTATAGAATAGATAACCCTTTCTGAAAAGCCTGATCTGCTTCACCCAGGAGACTGTATCCCCGATTGCCTGTTTTGTCACCCTTCAGCCTTGACTTGTTCCATTTTGCTTCATCTAAGATAAGGCTATCAACTGTGAGAATGCAACTCCTCAGAAAGAGGGAGCAAATTCTTCATCAGTCTCGGAAGGTCAGATCTTCTGGAGAACTGAATGATGGGAAATGTTCCTGCATGTTCAGTCCTGTCACTACATCCAGGAGACTGAACTTGCAATGGGAATATTTAACTGTGAGCATTCTTGGTGTCTGTTTCCGAACAGCTCAATTTTCATTTTCATCATCATCTTCTTCATATCAAACAAGATCATTCAAGTTTGAGGGGTGACAAAGAGTGCAATGATGAAATTTGCCTGGTCAAGGTATTGAGGAAACATCCTGGAAATCAATGGACAAGTAGGGTGCTGCTGCAGTCTCATCACAAATACGAATTTTCAGAAACCACATGGCAAAGAAATGGGTTTTGATATCACTGGTGCCACCCAAATAGGAAAACACAGCCATCACCATGAGTCTTACTTGACCAATAGCCATAGAGAATTTTGAATAGTTGCTAGGAATGAACACCTCATAATAAATTTTAGCTGAAAAAAAAAGAAAAATTTAAATATATTTTTGAGAAAATTACAATCTGCTTAGGGACAATGTAGGCAGGCTGGTTTTGTTGAATAAAGTATAAATTGTGAATCATAGCTGTGCAGCTCTTGTAATAGTCTGGAAGTCTCTTAGGATTTAAAGCAAGCTGAACAACTGACAATCTTGGAGGAATTCAAGTGTGGTTTTATAATATCTGGTTCAACCGATTGAACTGGATCACTCTCACTAGCAATTATGTGTTTCACCAAGCATCTGGAAGCTTCATTGATGTTTATATTTTCCTGCAAATAAAAGAGAAAGAGAGGTTGATTAGTCAATAATAATAAAAACATGTTGCGTATTTCCTGCGCATAGTTAAATTTTTCCCTCAGCAACATCAAAAGTTTACTTACCATAATAAACAGTTTTCAAAAATTGACTGTGTTAAATAGTGCTTACTGGAGTTTTGAAGTTTTATATATATTAAGATTCATATATGTTTTAAAATGTATACAGAGCTGATTTGAAATTACCTCAATCTTTTGGTGATTTGATTGCTTCAACAAACTAAAAAACAAATGCCAGAGAGGTGTTGAGGATCAATGCCTGAAGTAAAGCTCCAAAGTCCATATTTCACTGCTTGAATAATGGTTACTCATTTCCAAATAGTTAATTACCTACCAGTAATTACAGCCATGAATAGGACTTATTTTTTAAAGCCTATCCCACAATTTCAAGATTTCTGTATGCAATGCTTACAATGAAACCTGTGATGGACCAGTTTCATTGAATAAATGATACAATCTCAAATCACTCACAAAACAGTAAAACGGTTCTGTATGGTTTGGAGTCCTCCCTTATTTCTTGTTGAGGTTGACTGCAATGCACTGCATCTCCCATGCACTGATTCAGAAGAAATATATCACTGCTGGTTTCGTTTGTAGGACAGAAAGCCTCACTCTAGGGATTCAAAATGAAAGCTAAAGCACATATTTTCCTACATGGGCCTGATATCAACTGCACATTTAACTTGCAGCAGTTCTTACCCTGTTTGTAGAATAAGTAAAGCTGAAACAGCTTGATCAGTGAGACACAGCTCAATGCAGCATAGAAAATAAGCAGTAGTACTGAGTAAAGATTTTTTTTTTTTTGTAAATAACAGCCACCAATATGTTTGGAATGAAAATTCAGGCTTTCTGGCATAAAAGGCACTCTTCTAGTGTAACTATTGGCATTGATTACTTATTTTACAAGGTGGGAGATAGAAACTTCACTGTAGCTTCAATCTTCTAGGAAATTGTATCACACAGCCACATACATCCATATGGAAATGCATACCAGTATATAGGCATACATTTGTGTATATACACACACTACTCTTGCTCAGTAAAGATAATGTTCGATTTGCAGCCTAAGATTACCCAGGTTTTCAAGTTGAATCTCTGAGTCATAGACTAGTTTTGACTGGAAGGGACATTTAAATGACATCTAGTCCCAATTCTCAAGCTTGTCCAGGTCCCTCTGGATGGCAATCTAAAGCCTGCTGTACTGTGGCCATAAACTATAAAAGAAAGAAACGTGTGTGTTTCAGTAGAGAAGACACATTTATAGGAAAATCAAAAGCTAAAGGAATAGATTCTTTGTCTTTTATGCTATCTCCCACTTTCCAACTAGCCACCACATGCTGGACCATGACTTTATCTAATCCCCTTGAAATCAATGTCAAAACTCCACAAATTCCATTGTCCATCCCTTTGAATCACAGTAAAAGACTGAAATCTGTGGATCTAACTGAAAATGTGCAAGATTTCACAGGTTTCTTCAATGACAAACATGAACTTAAATATTTTGTATGTAAAGAATATCAGTAAGTTGTAACCTCCCAATACTTAGGAAAAGCACGTATTAACCTACATAGTAACTGCTAGAAAGTAATATGGGGCTGGGAATTGTCTCTCTACTGAGATGTTAAAATTCTGCTGTATCACATGGCTCTCTCAGACCAGACTAGAAAATTCCTCAAGCATGCACTGAAAACCCTTTTCAGAGCACTGTGAAATTTTATTAAAAAAAAAACCCAGACAATGAAAAATATCTCTCAGCACTGCTTAGAAAACTGAAGCCAAAACAGGATTGTGAAATGCAGAAAAACAGAAATGTAAAAACCTTTTGCATTGTGTTTGTTTTTACTGATGGACTGGTGAGCATTTAATTTGCCCATGTGCTGCTTATGTGTTGAAATAGCAGTATGTGTTTATTTAATAAGGTCTTAGGGACTATCTAAGATTCTACCCAAAATGATTAATGTTCAGATGTATTAACAGCAGCCATCTTTGTCAGAGGCTACCATTTTACAGCACTGGGAAAGGGGGAAGAAACCAAGCCCACAATAGCATAAAATTTATATATGTGGACACCCCTCATCCCTGCTTGTGATAGATGGAAATCCATGTGGCAGACGTGAGCCTAAAAATGCAGAAGAAGAAAAATTCTCCAGCCAGTACTCAAACAAGAAGAAAAAAAAAAAAAAGCAAGAGGGAAGGAATAAAAAGTCCTGTCCTGAGGCTACTGAGTCTAGAGAGTCAGTTTGTCACCTTTAACATTTATGTGAAGTGTTTAAGTTGTGTGGATGACCATTTCAGCTGGGGTACAAGGGGAGGAAGAGGGTGACCCTGACAGACAGCACAGCTGGTTTTGAGTTTGTGTCTAGCTCCAGCCTGCTCCTGTGGTTCAGATGACAACTGGCACACAGTATGGATGAGAAGTAATATGTTAAGTCACCTGCTGCAAGGAGCCTGTGGTCATTCCAAAAAAGCAACTCCTGCTGTTCCAGATCCCTGCCTTGACCACTTCCTTTCTCATGCTACTATTGCCTTTTGTTACTACCTTAATCCTGTGGTGTCCTAGACCTTCAGATCAGACATTGCTGTATTCTGGGCTGACTAATGAAATATTGATTTCTCCACCTCTCCTTCTATGGTGTGTTTTGCAAAAGAAAAATCTGTATTCTGCTAGGCAGTGAAAAAGCTACAGACAGTAGGAGGTGATCTGCTATCCAAACACAGACATCCAGAAGTCTGGTGACTTCAGGGCCCATGAAGTGTTGAGAGGCAATCAAGGTGAGGAAAGAGAAAGAAGAGAAAGTTAAAATCCACTCAAACACAAAGAAACCAACAATCAGAGTGTAAGATTGTACAGAGAAGAATAATCACAGACAACCCACTAATGGTATTGAGACATGGAAACTACCTCAATTATACCTGAAAATAAAATTAATTATGTTTCAAAAAAGCAAGAAAATATAGGTGAGACAGTGGAGTGAAAAACTATCTTTCAGTGGGTCTCTATGTTGAAATGCCATAACTGTCACCTCCCATATGGCTTTGTCCTACAAAAGAACATCACAGAAACTGTGATGATTGCTGAAGTTCAGACTTCTTTTTTTTCTCCTCTCCTCTCCTCTCCTCTCCTCTCCTCTCCTCTCCTCTCCTCTCCTCTCCTCTCCTCTCCTCTCCTCTCCTCTCCTCTCCTCTCCTCTCCTCTCCTCTCCTCTCCTCTCCTCTCCTCTCCTCTCCTCTCCTCTCCTCTCCTCTCCTCTCCTCTCCTCTCCTCTCCTCTCCTCTCCTCTCCTCTCCCCTCCCCTCCCCTCCCCTCCCCTCTCTCCCTCTTCCTCGCACCTGTAGTGCTTGTTATCCAGCCTCCTCAGAGGCCACTTTTACCTTCACAGTTCTCCAAACACAGGAGACACTCTGTCTCCCTATATTGCTTTCAAGGCTGGTATTACTCAGCCCTGCATCTTTGATGTGTTTATCTGGACAGCAGCTTTCTGTGATAGGGAAGTGCTGCTATGGCCATTTGTCAGAAGGAGAAAATGCAGAGCCAAATGAATCCTGGTCCACCATGCAGTGGCTATTTGGAAAGTGGGAGATAGCATAGGATGAAGTGTTCACATGATAAGGTAAGAATGCAACAATTTCCTTTCTCAAGAAAAGCTCTTTCCCAAGAGAGAGCTTTTACTGCAAGTCCAAAAAGGATCTTACCCACGTTATGGTGTCTTTATCAGTCCTGTATCCCTGATTCAGCATGCCAGCCTTTATAAAAGCCTTTCCCAAGCACCTTGCCTTGCCCTGTCCCCTGAGGTGCCTAGCTCATTTCTGTGTGGCTCAGTAAGCCCCAGAACCTGATACACTATCCCAGTCAGTGCAAGAGCTGAGATGTGAATCCATCCCTGAGTGATTTATCCTCCATCAACCTGCCAAAAGCTGCCAGAGCAAGGACCTGAACCCTGCTTCTGTGACAATGCCTGACTACTTGTTCAAGTCTTTCTTGTGGACTCATCAAGAAGGAATGGAAAGGTGAAAATCAGAACATGCTACTCTTTATTCTATTACCAAAAAAAACCAAAAAAACAAAGTAAAGAAAATAACTCTGATTAATCTCTGAAATCCAGAAAGGAACACTGGAGGACACAAATGAAAGTAGCATTAGTAGATCAATCTTATTAAAATATACCCTTTCAAAGGGCACTTTTATGGAAGGGATAGCAACTGAGGTCAGGGAAAGAGAGCTGCATTATTGAAAACCCTTGAACTGATTGCTATTGGAAATAATGTCTTGTAAGCAACAATCAACTAAAGGGAAAATAAATACATTATTGAATGTGACTCAAAGCAGTACACAAGCTCAGCAATCATTTTTGCATTCTGGATTACCTTACCCCTTATCTGTCATCTCTACTGCAGATGCAGAACATTAACATTTAGGGCATTCCTTTTTAATATATGAAAGAAGTTCCCACAGATTAGAGTGGCTCTTAGCTCTTTGTAGAAGAATAAAGGCCCTGACAAATTTTAATGGCCTGTATCAATTTCAGATGAAAGAAATTTTGTTTCTTTCCCATGCACGTATCTTGGATTTGACTATCTGGTTGTTTTCTGATAGAATGCTTTTCCCATTGACAGTTTCTTCCTCTTACTGATTCTGATGCTTCTGAGTCTTACCTTGAAAACCAGGGTGAAGAACAGTGTGGATGCAGGCACAGAGCTCTTGGGGAGCTCTAAATCAGTGCTGCCTAGAGACATGACCTTAGACTACTGCTGCACTTGAAGGAAATTGACTTCCCATAAGCAAACATTTACAAATTGTGAAATATTCAGGTATTAGATGGGAGCCTAGTGAGAAGCTCATAGCTTCCACATTTTATTTCCATACTGCACTAAAATCCAGGAGCAAGGAATTTACTTGAAAGGTGCTTTAACCTGCCCTCCCCTCAAACTAGCACTCTGAGGGAATGGTTCCACATGCTCCCTTAGCAGAACTCCCTGGAAACTGCTGGGAACAGAGCCTTATTAGGATGGTGTGCTGTGCTCCTGCAGTGGTGTTTCTAGGAAAATGCAGCCATACAACTTAAAAGCCATCTGGATGCAGGAACATGAAATTCATGGATGTGAACTGCTGTGACAGCAACTCTGAGAACAAGATCTTTTCTGTGATTGAATTCTTATATCTGGTTGAATAGCCTGCAACAAAATTATTTCACTTAATGACTTTCTGATTTCAACAATTTTGTGTTTCTCTGAATTTCCAGATTTGGGACAGCACTAAATAATGCATTGCATAAAAGTGATCCAGAGAGCTACAGGACAGCTCTAATACCCATAGGATAATCTGAATGGACTCCTTTTAATTACAGGAAAAAAACTCTGCAGAGGATTCTGCTCAGAGTGATTGTACATCTGAAATGAAATATCCTGCCTTAAATCTCAGCTTTATTTCTTGCTTTATGGCAGAATCTGAAATATTTCCTCAAACTGTACTGTGAGATTGGTTAGACTTTTTTGAGTGAATTAAAAAGACAATTTAGGGAGCCACACATCCCTAACTGGGTCTGGCAGTCTCAAATGGATTGCTTGGATTAAAGTTACCAGATCAGCAGATTAGTTTAGAGTGTCAGCCTAATTCAAATATATGTCCAAACCTTGTTTTTCTTTATGGAAATCAGAAATGCTTATCCAGTTCCTCTGCAAATATACTTCATAGCATGCTTTTTTCATGTTTCATAATAATTGTCCAATCAAAAGAACTGAAGAATCTGTGATTTAAACAAGGGCTAGTAGAGCCTATATTATTCACTGAGTTCCCTGGTAAGATAGGAAGAATTAATGTCTTTGTTTTTTGAAAGAAAGGCTGGAACAGAGGAGAGAATGACTTTCTGAAGGCAACATAGCAATGGCAAAGAGAACTTTTGATTGCTTGTCCAGCATTTGGGCTCTATAAGGGCTCAAACTAGATTATTTTTAAGGTCTCTTCTAACACTACTAATTCTGAATCTATGGTGGCACACCATGGACTGCCTGTCAAACAAAAGCTGAATAAAGGACATCTTATTATCCAAATTTTTTAGAGGCAGAACTATAACATTGTCCTGGTCCAAATAGGATGTATCTAAATAGTCCAGAGACTCAGACTGCTCATCAGTCTCCAGGTCATGATGCTCAGGAGACAAGGAGCTGTGTGCTTAACCTAGTTTTGTAAGGATCTGAAAAGCACAGCTACCAGCCTTTCTGGGCAATTTGGACAAAACATGAATGTCTTTTCATCTAATTCTGTATTGCTGACAGCAGAATTACAACAGGGAAAAGTGGAACTCAGGCATAATAACAGCACAGCCATAGCGAGTTGTAAGGCATTTAAGGTTTTTCTGAATTAGGTACTTTCAAGCACATTTAGTTTTGCCTGACTTGTCTGTTTTGTTGCACAAGTTCCATTTTTATTATAAAGTGATAATAAGCTTGAAATTGCTCCTTTTCTAATCCAAGTCAAAAGCTCACCTCTTTGAACTAGGCATGGTGGTGAAAACAGTTTGAAGGCTTGGAAATGTGAGTGGAGCTCTCAGCTGCTCTGGCCACGTGCTGGATAATTTAACGTGTGACAGGAAGAAGAAATTTCCTTCCTTTAAAAGAATGATTCTTTCACAATAGTTGTGGTCATGAAATTTATTAAAGAATTAACTATTAAGGGTTATTTGGTGACTATCTGGGGATGTGCCTCTTAGACTGCAATCAATATGGGTGAAGTAAAAATGCAGATATAAAAGAGACCAGGCTCACCACCGGCTATATGGCAACAACAGTGTAACTTGTGACTACACTGTGAGGTGGTGTTGCCCAATAAGGCCCTTCTCACATGGAAAACTATCCAAACAAAATCTTCTGTCCTTGTAGGGAGAAAACTGAAAGAGGGTTATTTCCTTCAGATCAATGTAAGAATCAGAACTAATACATAAGTTTGCATTAGGTGGCTCAAATATTTTATATTGGAGTGGTTACCTTACAAAAATAGCACCAGGAATAATACAGAGATTTTTTTTGTGTAATCTTCCAGTGAAAAGCTTAAAAACATTGACAGCTTGAAATATGGTAGGTACATATATAGCATGCTACTTTCTGCAAGGCAACCAGAACAAAAATATGTTCTTTTTATAAGTAATCACCTTTGTTTTTCCAAAATGCTTAAATCATATTCAGTTTGTTCTCAAGGCTTTAACATTTCCAAGCACATCTCCAGAAAACCTCTGGAGATCTAATTATTCCAGGGTACCACAAAAAGAGAGTTATTACTTATTCGAACTGCTAAAACTGATAGCTGCAATATGATGACTCCTTTGTCCATGCTATTCTGCTTCAAAAGAGTTCCTATTGTCTGTAGCAAACAGAGTTAGTAATTTTTTTTATCAGACTGAAGTTCAATTACTTATGATGCCCTAGGCTGAAAGAATACCAGGTATGTACAATATCCAGAATTCTAAAATAGTAGCAATATTAACTTTTGTTTAGAAAAGGAAGTGCAAGGTTTAGTTTAGGACTTAGATCAAGTGGGGAAATTATTTTGATCTAACTTAGTTTAAATGTTGTGATTCTACCATCTTTACTGGAATGACTCTCTGCATAATTTTAAAGTCAGAAGCCTCCAATTCTGGGTGGAAATCAGGTGTGTGGATTGCAGAACAACAGGTCCTAGCCTTTGGTGTATAAGAGCAGAGAACAGTCTGGTAGCATCTGTGTGCCCTCGATTCTCATCATTCCCTTCAGAGTGGCTTTTGAAAGCAAGTCTTTTCATAGCTGGATTTTTTTTCTGTTCCTACAGGATTGCATTGTTAATCTGGGGACTGCTTGGCTTTTGGAGTTAAATAATGTAAGAAGAATCTAGATATTTACCATATCTAAAATAAGAGAAATTCTTAATTCTGTGCAGCTTAGAGAAACTTGGGGAAAATTCCTCTGTTATGACTTTAAAAAAATTTTTGTTCTCTATACATCTTTTATGCTGCCATAGTTCTGCCCCAGACTGGCTCCATCATCATCGTAAAACCTCTCTGTGATCTTTGAAATTGTTTGCATATTCCTTTTCTGTCATGATCTGCAATGACTCTTGGCACAATAAATGTGGTTGTCCTTTTTGAGTGGTGGACATGTGCTTGCTGGGGACTGGTGTATGGAATTCATGGTACAGATGCCATTCTCACAGTAAAATGTAGTTTATCATAAAGAGGAACGCTGGATTCTCTTGGCCTCACCCAACACAAATCAGCAGACGAAGCACAGACCTAAATGCAAACGAGGTGCTGCATGTGAACGAATAGGAATACCCTGTTGTAGAGCAAGATAGTTTACATACATACTTAGACCAACATTTCTCTCTATAAATGGCATCTTAAGAAACAGTGGCTGGATTTGAGACCCATTCAGTAGAGAAGCAAAGGCATTAATTACAAAGGCATAGAATCATAGAATGGTTTGGGTTGGAAGGGACCTCTTCAAATCATCTTGTCTAACCTGCCTGCCAGGGCAGAGACATCATCAGCTAGACTGGGCCGCTCAGAGTCAAATCCAATCTAGCCTTGAATGTTTCCAGGAATGGAGCATCCACCACATCTGGGTGAACTTGTTCCAGTGTTCCACTATCCTTTGTCAGAAAAAAAGATTTCTTATCTCTAGTGTAAATCTACCTTCTTTTAGTTTAAAACCACTACCCCTTGTCCTATGACAACAGGCTCTCCTGACAGGTTTGTACCCATTTTTGTTATTAGCCCCCTTAAGTACTGAAAAGCTGCAGTGAGCCCAGAGTTCATGCAATGCTTGAGGCAGTCTGGGATATGCTGCTATTCCCCTGCTGTTACTTCTGCTGATTACTAGTGAAACATCTTTTAAATATTATTGCTTAAAGAAGGTGTCAAGACCAGAAAAGTAAAACACAAATATACACCCAAAAAGTTCTTAAGTACCTTACATAAACTGTTTAAAAGGAATTAAACAATCAAATGTAGCATTTTGGCTTCCAGCCTACTAGAAATCTAGGTTAAACCAGAACCAAACTGTTTACATTTCAAACATCCAAAAGTTCCCCAGAGCTGTTAATGATGACACCAGCTTTCATAATAGGATACAATCAACACAATATCCACTGAATTGTTGTGTTCAAATCAATATTTCACATGCCAGCTTCCAAATCCTGCACAAACTGAAATTATCCGAGACATCTCAAATTGATCTACAGTACCTACTTTTGGCCTTTGTAATTTGAAAGTCTGAGTGCCCTTTCTGATTTTTATCTTAATATTCCATGCACTCAGGAAATCAGTACCAAGGCAAAGAATTGAACCTCAGAGCAGCTCATTCAGCCTTTTGACCACTGATATTTTCCTTCCTCCCCAGATATGTGATTTTTTTGAAAAGACTTTTGAGAATGAGAGCTTATAACAGTGAGCATTGTACAAGCACTACAATAGACTGACTTTATTTCTGGAATCTAAGGCAATGAAGCTATTGTCTCAAATCAGCATTTCTCAGGCAAAGTGGTTACATAAATATTTAGAGACAATATTCAATATTAAGAATGATGAAAAACATCTTCATATCATTCACAAGAGGTAGCTTTTATGCCTTGCCTAAGGTCATCCTCCTCCCCAGGCTATTGAGCAGTAACCTGTTGACTGGGTACATACTTTACTGCTGGCCTATCATGGCACAGCAGCTGCATTTCAGAATGTTGCAACAAAATACCTGAAAGAAATAGAATTGCATACTATATATTTACAAATCTATCTTTAATTATTACTACCAAGAGAGGAGTTTTTCAAGGTGCATGTTTAGAGCAAATGAACTATTTTAGGAACTGATTTCTCTGTCCTTAGAAACATTTGAAAAGAAACAGAAACCTTACCTTGGCTGATGTTTCAAACCAGCCCACGAACCCATTCTCTTTGCAGAACTGATCCATCTTGATGCCGTTGTTCATAAGAACATCTATTCCCTGGTCACATTTGTTTGCTAATAGGACTGCTGGCACAGGTTTTCCATTTGGAAGAACCAACTTAGAGTCCAAATCCTCTTTCCATTTTGTCACTGCTTCAAACGTCGCAGGTCTTGTAACATCAAAGACAATAAAAGCTCCCATAGCCTCTCTGTAATACACCCTGGTCATGTTTCCAAATCTTTCCTGTCCTGTAATGAAGAAAGTAGGAGGGAAAAACAAACATTACCTTGTAAAAATCAGTGCTTCCAATCCAGGTCAGTATTTCACATAAAACGTTTTTTAAGATAACATTACTGAAGGCAGGACTTCATTTTAAAAGTCTCTGGGAAACTACTCTTTGCCTAAATAATTATAAATACCATGCTAGAATAATTTGTGTGAAAATGCAGGAAAGTATTGCATGAAAAAGGAATTTTCAAGCCAACATCCAAGGAAATTCAATGAAGTTCATTATAAGTGAATAATAAGTGTGATAAGTGAATAATAAATGTGATAAGTGAATAATAAATGTATGGTCTTATTAGGCTACCAAATTTCTCAGTCTGTGGACAGTGCCAAGAGTCTTTGAGTACATTATAGGACTTTCAACAAGAGACACAAAAAAATATAGGCACCAGATTGGAAACTCCGTGGTACTATGGTATTTTGTCTAAAACATCTAACACAACCGAAGTGCTCAAGCATGAAGAGGATCCTGCATATTCTCATGCAAATGATAATAACCAGCAGTACCATAACATAGGTCTGGAGACATACCAGGCATCAGTGTAATTATAAGTTTGCTTTTATTGGCAAACTAAAACACAGAGGTGAGGAAGGTGAATTTAAAGCCTTGCAAACATGGAAAGTGCTCCAAGAAATATCATATTGCAGTAGCATTATGAAGAGCTGCATTGCTCCACTGAAAAGATCTGTGAGGAGGGTTTCATACCAGTTCTGTCCAGAAGCTTCATGGTTTTATTTGTTGAATTCAAAGTGCTTTCTGGGAAAGGACAGAGTTTTTTGTGAGCTACCAGTACATTAGTATATTCAAACATAGACATTTGTAAATATCGTTCATTTTATATGATTAAGAGTATGAACAAATTAACACATGACATCAGGATGTGGTATGTTGATCAGCTATGGATTTGTTAATATATCTGCTGTTTTCATGGGAACTCTGGAAAAATAACTCTGGAAAAGTAAATTACACAGAACTTTTCTTGAAAATAAAAAAATAGATTTTTTTCTAATGTCTGCAGCACAGCTGTGATCCAAAGAAAAATTGTCAGCTCCTGAAACATTTCACAACAATAGGAGTTTTTAAGACAACTCCTGTACATGCTTCCATAGCTGGGAAAAAGTGCTATGGAAATAGAAGCATTGAATACAAAGCTGTTTCTAGCCTTATTTTCTCAACGTGAGCAATTTTGAGTAGGTTAGGAAGACAAGAAGATTGGCGGTCTGTCTCTGACCCCAGGAAGGTTATTTGTGGAGAATTTGTCTGATATAAATTTTGCTGTCAAATGTAAGGGAGGGCTGAGAAAGGAAAAGTAACAATTGTTTAGTTTCTAGACCATGCACTTTCATTTAATGGAAATAGCACTGAACCCACTTAGGGGGTCAACACCATCAGTTTGTGATGTTTATCTTTGGTTTTAAGCACTGTGGCAGCAAGGAGACAGTCATACACATGATTCAGAAACCAAAGAAGAAGCCTGTCTTCTCTAAATTCATGTAATTTTTTTTTTATCTTAAAGAGACACTGTGTCCTATTGATAAAGCAAGATATAAAGAGATTATTTCTGGGAAAGAAGAGGTCATATTCAAAATTTCTTTTGTCTATATTTTTATTCAAATGTCTTATGATTCCTATCAGTGGGATAATCAGATGAATGGCTAAGTCATGTGCTATTCAATAATCTCCTTATTGAGAAATTCTTTTTTCATCTGCAAGAAGGTGCCTTCCACCAAAAGCCAAGGTTTAATTAGAAACATGGCAGTGAGGTAAGCAGCAACATATACAAATAGTTTTTTTTTTAATATTGTATTTCACTGATACTTTATACTTCTCATTCAAAGTTCGTGAGATGCTTATACTGTAGGTGATATGAGAGCAGGTCAACTCAGGCCTCACACATATTTATTAGGACACAGATCACTGGGATAGGTGGGACATGGTGTCACAGAACATTAACTAAATTATTCATTTGCAGAATGAAATCATCCACCATGAAGGAAGTTACTAAAGGAATAAAAGGCTCCTAAGTTGTGATCTTCTGCTTAGTAGTGGCCCACAAATTTCTGACAAATTGTATGGTACTGATTCTTCCTCTGGCTTCCAGCTGCTTTTTCAGATACACAGGATTTTTACTGCACAGAAAAGCCAGTGTGTTCGTAAAAGCAGCATTTTGCAGGAAGACAGAGATAACCAATTTCCATCACCAACCACTTCAAAGAAAGAGAAAGAATGGAACTGCATGATTAACTGTCTAAACTGTTTTGAAGTGGTCTTTTTCTCCATCAGTTATAATTAATGTATCAACATACTTGACATAAAGGCATTAGGCCAGTTTGAATGGAAAAAGAGGTGTTTTATACATCAGAATTTTAGTTTTATGACCTTTGCATAATGACTTTAATTTAAATTGTGGAAAAAGTGATCTTGAGTATTTACATTGAGCTTGGAGAATTAATAATATGTCTAAAGATGCAGAAGTACTCTTTTTTCTACAGATTCTCCCTTATGTGAACAAAATCCTATATTAATAGATGAGCTTCCTAAAACCTTTTAGTTTAGCAGAATTGCTCATAATAATAGGCACTGCTTGATGTATTAAAGATGTCAAAATCTGGCCTTAGGTTTTCAGCAACACAATGTCTTAGGCAGGAATTAGACTAGAAAATAGATCAACCATTAGGTATTCAGTGATATCTCTCAGGCAGACTTGAACATTAGAATCTGCTTTACTGCAAGACCAACTGGGGAAGATTGGTTTTGCTTTTCACTGGAAGGGCAGGAAGCTTGGGAAATATTTGATGTGGCCCCTAGTACTTTACTGCATCACTTACAAGACCCCTGGCATCTGGAATCAAACCCTGCAATTCCAATGGCCTTTGTCCATTGAGATGGGGCTTTATGTTGGGATTATCAGCCCGGAATTAGATTAAAAAATTAACTGGGAGTACTGAAGGTTAGGATCCCTTTGTAGTCCGAGACTGGGAAAAAATGTCTAATTGTTAATTCAGATGAATCCTACTCTGCTTGGAAGCAAACTCAGTGAGACCAAGGTGATAAAGCAGCAAAATTTCTACTAAAGGAAAACACTCCCTGTCTGAAGGGCAGCTGCCTGCACATTTATCCTAATCTCAGTGGCACTGAGCAGGCAGCAGGCAAAGCTATCAGTTCATGGGTTTAAAGCAACCATCAGCTGAACTTTCACAGCTTATAAAAATTTACCCCAAATAAATTTGTACAGTAATCTAAAATTTTCACTAACCACTATCATCTCTAATAAAGGTATAAAAAATAATGATAAAGGGACTAAACTCAGATAACTTTCACAATTTTGACCACAGCATCTGAAATGTGGCACAAAAATTTAAATTAAAAAATTATTGAAACTGCCCAATGCTGAGTTTTATGATGCATTCTACTTCTTGCCACTGTCCTAAGAGATAATGCTTTTGGGAACAACCTTGCTTTACAGACAGCCTTTAGCCAACACTGAAAAGCTGGAAACTGTGGGAAAAAATTAAACATCTTTTATCTTTCCCTTAAAAATATCTTTTAGAATATTGACACTTGAATTCAAATAATTGTCTTTATGGACTGAAGCTTAAGCAGCCCTTGAGCTGATGTTCACCACCCCTGAATGAGAAAAGCAGGCTGTCAGCAGGATCTGGCCCACAGATTCCAGCACCCATGTCTACTGAAATAAAACCCTCCCAGCAAGAGACTTATTTATGTTTGCAGAACAGTAATTTCAAGGTAACTTAGCCTAGAAATCACCATGACTATCTTATTTATGCATATGTGCTGCAATGCTTAGCAGCTGCCAAAAGCCTAAAATGCTGAGGACGTGCTGTGCCTGGCATTAGTGAACAGGTTCCCACTTACTCCCTCTGCAGCATAACAATCCTAAAAACTTTACAAGTGCAGAGATACTCATCTATATCTGTGGCTAGACTGCTACTTCTGAAGGTGAAAGTGACCTGGAAAGGAAATGGAACTTTCCGCAAAGCATTGGTCCAACCGTTTATGAGATGAGAACCAGACTTTTAAACACAAAGCAATATCTTTTTGGTAGCAATGAATAACCCAGCCCACTCAAATGCAGAAGGAGTGATAAAGAGGATGCTGAGATGGCTGTGGAAAAGGAGCAGGGAGCAGGCACTGGTGTGCTGCTCTCTGATGTACGAAGCTCCTCCCTGCAGTAAATCTATGGCTAATGCTGGTCTTCAGAGAAATCTCTGGACTGTTTGGGCACAAAACAAAGACAGTAGCACAGAGAGCAGCCTTGCAGAGAAGGGAATAGCAAATACACCCAGATCTTCTGTCTGCAACAGCTGTTTTCTTCAGAAGCAGTGTGCCAGCCTGCATCTGCAGGGCCAACACCATCCATTGTAACCTTGTGCAAAATATGATTCAGAGTTTCTTTAAAGCTTTCCTTCTCAGAATTTGTTAATGAATTTAAAGAACATAAACACAAAGACAGCAGAAAAGATAAAGAAATAAAGACAGAAATTGACTGAGGGGCAAGATTTAATGTTGTATGACACAGCAGTGGAGATGATGGCACACTTTAACAGGAACACCTAAACTAATAATTTGTGAAACAAAATGGAATTGTTGTGAAGAAATTAAAGAAAGGTGAACTTTATCATGTTTATCTCCTCCCACACTCAATACTAAACATTCAGTCACCTCAAACTTAGGCATTTCACTGAATCAGACATAAGTTCACAGATTTTAATGACAGCATGTTGTTACAAACACCATAACATCACATAGCATTAAGGTTAATCTTACTATTCCTGCCTAACACCCACAGTTTCAGGAATACAGTATGTGTTAAAACCACTGTCTTAAAGTAACAACGTGTAATGCAGAGCCTACATTATCCCTGAATTAATTTTTGTAATACTTAGTTATCCTTGTTTTTTGGCATTACTTTCTCATCTAAATAAATGCAGTTTCAGCATTTAGCTGTTAGATCATATTATAGTTTTGTTTACAAAATTAAAAAACACAGAAAAATATCTTACACAAGTATTAACTAAATTCAATTAGATGGCACCAGATAAACCAAATTTACTTTTTCTTCTTATGTATGGTAAGGGTAAACCAGGCCAAACTACTTGGTCCAACCACAGCTGGAATGTGTCATTCCTCAAATAAAGTCACAACGTACATAAACCCTACTAAAAATGTAGATAAGTTTGACACTAGTTTTAATCACAATATTTTAAAGAAAATTATTTCTAGATTTTTAAACAATTTACTGCCCATGAAAAGCAAGGAGGAGTACACATATGCTTGGTACTAGGTTCACTGCCTGTATAATAGAGAGGGGAGAGGATATAAGAGCTAAAATAATACCTGATATATATATATATATAAATATGATATAAATATGTATTCATATATCATTGCTGATATGAAATATTATCAATGTATTTGCAGAATTTGCTTCAATTCAAGGTGTTCTGCATGCTAAGCCAACATCCTTCAGCTTGGTCAGGGACTGAAAGTTTATTTCCTTACCCCAAAAGATAAGCCTGACTTGATAACAGAGTCAATCAAAAGAGAAAGGATGTTTTTAGACCAGAGATTTTATTTTCCTCCCTCTTCTCATTGCCCATTTGTATTTTGCAAATGATTTTACATGACCAGCCACAGCCAGGAGAAATCAATTCCATTCTCTCCATATTTCCAATCAGTTTTACTTCTCTTTCATTTTTGAACCTCTTTTTCTCTCACCAGCCAGATGCCTTATGTGTGATAACTTTTATGCCTGCACCATGACCATCTAAATTCAGCATGTTGCTTACAGAACTTGCTCTCAGTGTACAGCCAGCAGCGGCTAAAGCTCCTTAAGCAGAAGTCATTAAAGCTAAGACAGCAACTCTTTTTATTACCAACCACTGTCTTGACCTTCACAATGATGCTTTGAATTGGGCAATTCATACGAAATTTAGTACTGTGCTGTAATTCTCTCTGTCATGTGTGATAACTCAGAAAGCATGCTAGTCATTCAGTACTACAACTAGGTGTAATTGCTTTTGCAGCCTGACTGAAAGCTACATCATATGATCTGCCAGCACATGATTAGTAGTGTAATAAATCTCTGAAACAAGGCATGCAAAATACATTCTTTAAGTCTCTGATACAGTCAGAATTTACTATTAAATGCTTTTTTTCTCATGCAGAAATGTTTTTCTGGCAGTGTACATACTTGTTGTTACAATCAGCCACTGGTGAACTGTAAAATAAATGTTTGCCACATTATTCTATCTTTTAATAAAGAAAACTGAGCACATATATATTTAAAACCATAAAACCACAAGACTGAATTAGTGTGTGAAAAAGCGGAGTTTATACGTTTTACATAAAGCAGTGTTGTTGCATAAGTTTTAGTACCTCAGTGCCAAATTCAGAGCTCAGACATGAGACAGCTCAGTGCAGCAGAAAAGCACTCCCTCCACCAATAAGAATGCCAGGAATTTTTTCATTTCACCAGTTTTACCCGGTGCTGTTCCAGACTAGATCAATGAACCTGAGTGGGCTCACAACTCAGGCCACAGGCTGGTACAGTTGCCTAACAGCTGATATGATGTTCACCTTTATTCCCTATTTAATGAAAGTAGTTTCTTAATTTAATTGAGTTTTTAAATGCCTCCCCTTATGCTGTAATCTATTGTTACAGTTGTATTTGATTTTTGCATTCCCAAAATGAAAAATTATTACTTACAGCATGGGATATATGCCATCAAGATAAACTTATTTTTTGGACTGAAACAAAAATGATTGATTTTTCAGAAAGGTGGTGGCAAAAAAAGTTGCCTGTTTAATTTGAAGCCAAATCAAAAATGTCTGAAGCACTGACAGCCACAATGTCAAATTCTGTGTGTTTTAATGATGTAACCATGTGGACATATCTGGACTTTACTGTTTTTCTCCTTGCAGAGGGTAAATAGTCTTTTGTTTTGCTTAATGTTGGAATAAGGGTATTTAAATATGAATAATTATATATATTTTAACAACCTGAATGATTGCCAAATAGAAACATTTCTCTTTCCAAAACACATAAGAAGTTGATTTCATTGGACTGAAGGAGGGCAGGTATGAGAGAGAGGAAGAAGGAAGGTATTTCAATAAACTAACTCATATACATTTTCTTTATTTTTTTAACTATAAAAATAATTTTAATCATCTTACTGAATGCCTCATCTATTCCACCAAATTAAAAAGATTTTACAGGACATTCTTGTTATTCTTCCTCCTGTCATAGAGACCTGTTAGTTCAAGGAAGCAAAACTGAACATTGTCAGCTACAGGGAAAACAACTGGGGCATTTGGAGAGAGGTGCCTGCGTCCCTTAATATGTCCAAGGTCTTGGGACAAAAATCAGCTAGCACACGTTCCACTCCCACTCTCTGGCTTCCCTGGTTTGGGAGTCTGCTGATTTTAGGGAATCTCCAAAATGTCAAGCTGCCCTTAAAGTTTTCTCTCCTCAATCTGCTCTCCCTCACTGCACAGGCAGTGGCAGTTCCCAGCTTTCAGATCAGTACAAACGAGTTGGGCTCTGTATTTTGTATTGTTCTTTGATAAAGGCAAAGGGCTCTCCTCTGTACTCACCCGCAATGTCCCAGAGCTGCAGCCGTACCACAGTCTCAGCATCCCAGTTCAGCACCTTCAGAGCAAAGTCCACCCCGATGGTGGCCCGGTAGTGGGGGGAGAAGTTCTGGTGGACATAGCGCTTGATGATGCTGGTTTTGCCCACTCCCAGGTCCCCGATCACCAGCAGCTTGTAGAGGTGCTCCTTCTGGCTGTGCTTCTGCATCTTTCCTCTGGCTGCGGCTGCTCCCTGCAAACTGATTGCATGCTCTGCCCCAGGAATCCTGCCAGCCTGAGGGGAAGAGAGGGGTGAGGGACTGGGGAGGGAAGGAAGGAGAGCAAGGTAGGTGGAGGCTCTCTCCCTTCCTACGGAAGCAGGATCACCAGGTCCAGCAGGCAGCCCTGCTGGGAGATGAAATAAGGACGAACTGGGGGAAGGAAGTCTCCCAGAAAGTTTTGTGTGTATGTGTGTAAAGGTCAGCACGAGGTGTGTCTGGGATTAGTCTGGCTGCTAAAGGCTTTGCAGGAAAATTCATGCAACAGTTCTGTACTCTGCTTGGCTCCTTGCTGAAAGGACAGTGTTTCTGTTGTGCACTAGTTTTACACACAGTAAATTTTGAATCACTGCCTTGGTGATAATATATGCTTGTTTCCAGATGTCTTTAAGATGCCAGGCACTGCAAAAAAACCCTGAAAACTCCCTTCAGAGGTTTCATTTTTGCACTAAAGTGCAAAAATTAAACCAGTGTGACTTCAGATTTGGATGAAATTTGGTTCTAATCTGTGTAAGTTAGTGTGAATGCAGTTACATCACTAGTTATAGCGATATACAGCAGCTCTACTTGTGTCCATACTAGGAGGGCTGTACAAATTAATTTACAGCAGATACATATTTTAAAATTTTGTTATCATAATTGTAATTGTCTCTCTCTACCTATAATCATGCTCCCATCTGAATGCAACATGCAGCTTGTGCTTTGTTTTTTCATACATCTGGACTCTAAAATGCAAAAAAATCCAGGTTTATCTCATGACTCCGATAATCAGAAGTTATGAAAGCGTAACATCATTCGAGCATATGAATGCCAGTGTCTCAACAGTCATCTGTTTTCCAAAACAAGTGATGCCAAACTTGCAAACTGAACCCATTTGAGTAAATAATTCCCCTGACATGACTGTCCCTTTATTTTGAATGAAGAGCACTGTGAATTTTACATAGGCAGCTTAGCTGGAAACCTCTACCCATTACCTAGAGGTGTTTGATCCTTTTAGCAGCTTTGATAGCAAACCCACAGAATTTAAATATTGTGTGCAACTTATCAGTGAATTTTTTTTATATTTTTTATGTTCTTGAAAATGAAAACATATTTTTTACTTATTGCAGTATTATTTGATAGAGTTCTTATCCAAGTGTGGACTGAAACGGCATTAGTATTTTGTCATCTATCCAAAAAGCTGGATTTTAGTAGACAAAGAATCCAGAACATTCATATTATGCAATCTTTCATAATCGGTCTTTAAACTCAAATTTTAAGTTTGTTTTTGTGTGTGTATATATACATAAACACACAAAGTGGAAATAGCTAACTTTAGAGGAAAAATGTCTTATTTTCCTTGAACCTTTTTTAATAAGAGGATTTTTTTTCAATAAGATAAATTGTCTTTCCAAAAACAAGCTGTCATTTGTATCCTGTTTGGAGAGAAATTTTAAAGAGCTTCGCCTTGTTAGGATGGACAACAACTTGATAGGCAAACCAGTTTGATTAGTTAGTATATTTGCATGATTCAAGCTCATTATTGTTATTACTGGCAGTGTGTGCTATGTCAATTCTTGCCTTTACAGCACCTCTGTTTCTTGAGAGGATCCAATACTTGAGTACTTCTAAGCATTGACCATTACCCTCTAAAGTTGAAGATTTCCCCTTTTAGAGCTTAAACAAAGAACAGGCTGATGGGATTTAGCAATTTTGGAAATAACGAAATCGGTGTTTTGGATAAGATTTAAATTACATCTGATGTTTCATCCTTCTTTGATGATGGCCATTGCTCAGAGAACAGTGTGTGGAAGGTCCCTGAAAGCAGGTGTTTGCTAACTGGAGGTCTTAGGCTATTAGTAAGTGTAGTTAGAGGCTGGCCTATACCCAGAAGCATGAGGCTTTATCTCTCTTCCAAAGTTGTTGTTGGAATTAGCTATAATAGCTCTGGATAATCGTGTTAGTTGTTTAAATCTCCAATTCTTCTCTGAATTCTAAATTCTTGGCCCCAGCAGCACCCTGGTACAATGAGCTCCTCACAGGCTCAATCAAGGTCACCCTGGGCTGGCAGTAGGGCTAACCAGTGAGATGCTCAGTAAGGTGTTCAGATGTGGGGGGAGCATGAAGGAGGGATCATTGCAGTCAGAGGGATGATTTGCTGAGCTAAAGGGAAGTAGGGACTGAAGCATCTTGCTGAGTGAAGGCTGTACCCAGATCTAACTTCATGGTGAGCTGGCTTTTATAGGCACCCTCTGCTAAAATGCTCCTGAAATGTCCTGCCTTGCTCCACCTTTTTGGAGCCATGTATCTGTACTGGTTTGGCCTCCTTGCCATCCAAAGGCACTGGGGTGGGGTGGTGCGGACCTATCATTAATTTGCAGCCCTGCTGCAGCACTGTCATGGGAGAAGACAGCTAATTTGGGCTGTTTATGGCTTAGATGATCATTGCAAGGTTTGCTTGATGATGCCAGCTGATCCCCTCATGCACACAAACAGGTTACTGCAGCTCAGCTATCTCCTGCAGGCAGAGGTGGCCAGGGAAGCGCACTGAGCCTGGAGATGATGCAATGAAATCTGTCTTGGCTGAGACCACACTTAAGGACAGGTAATATAAACCATACCAGCTTGCATTTGCCAACCACAGGTAGGTGGTTAGCAGGGCTCAGCTGACGCCAAATAACTTGTTAGGCTGGGTGAACCAGATGTTGCCCCTGAGCCCTTACTCTGCTGCTGTCCAGGCAACAAGAACATGAAAGCACGCCAACAATTTGGGTGATATTTCTGTGTTTATATTTCATTTGTTTGTGTTTTCTCTGGTATATGTACATTTAAAACTTTATAAAATCATTGTAAAAAATAATTGAAATTCCATGTGACATTTTGTATATCTATGCTGTTTTATTTTTGTATTTTCTGCCTAACCATTTTTCTATGTTAATACTATACTAATATTAATTAGAGTCTATTAGAGTCTATTAAAATTCTATTTTAATTGGCAGAGTTGATGATAACTCTATACATCTCAGTTGTAAATAATAACATTTTTGAAAATTCCATCAAATTAAGACATTACAGGCTGTGTTGTGCTCTGCATAAAAGTGAAACTCATTTTACAGTATTAATTTTCAGAAATTCCTCACTATTTCTCTGTCACTAGTAGAGACCTTTTTCTCTGAAAGAATAGATAAAATTGAAGATATTGAAGATGCAATTACATTGACAAGAATCAAGGAAAGCATAACTGCATCCTGGATTCTACCACTCCTCTTTGTGTGGCTTACACCAGAATAAAGGATTTTAACCTTGAGCACCAGACTTGTTATCAACATACCTTTTAAAAACAAGTGCTGTCTGAGATAATGAAAGCAATAGTTTTTGTAAAAAAGAGACATTCACAGAATCATGGAAGATGCTGAGTTGGAAGGGACCCACATGGATAATCGAGTCCAACCCTGCCCAAGAGTTACACCATGTGCCTGAGAGCATTGTTGAAATTGCTGCTTCTTGAACTCTGTCAGGCTTGGTGCTGTGACCACTGCCCTGGGGAACCTGTTCCAGTGCCCAACCACCCTCTGGGTGAAGAACCTTTTCCTGATATCCAACCTAAACCTGCCCTGACACAGCTTCAGGCCAATCCCTCAGGTCCTGCCGCATTGGTCACCTGAGAGAAGAGATCAGTGCCTGCCCCTCCTCTTCTCCTCAAGAGGAAGGTGCAGACTGGATTGAGGTCTCCCCACTCTCTTCTCCAGGCTGAACAGACCAAGTGCCCTCAGCTGCTCCTCGTAGGGCTTCCTCTCAAGGCCCTTCACCATCTTTGTTGCCCTCCTTTGGATGGTCTCTAACAGTTTTGTATACTTTCTTAGATTTTGGTGACCAAAATTCAAATTATTAGAAATGTATGTATTCAAAAGATTTCCATCTAAAATGACATAGGGTTTTCACACCACAGCTATTAATGTTATATCTGGTAGCTTTGAATGTCTTGAAGGGAGTGACCTACACCATCATATTGATCTTACCTAATATGACATATCTATAAATGTTATGCTGCATAAATGACAGCATAATTCAGAGACATGTTAATACACATCTCTCTGTGTGTATGCATATATATATATATACACACATATACATACAAATCAATATCATAGACTATAAGATAATTTAATTTCCTACTTTAAAAAGAAAATACAAAACATTGACATTCTGCACAGAGTTTTTTGCCAGTTTGTATTCCAATTAATTCTGGGATATGGAATGAATATAGAGTTGTCAGCTACACAGTTAAAAGCTCAGTGGTGCATGAATCATTGTGTTAAAAGAGTAAGACTTTGTGGCTCTCTCACCATTGCAACCCTTAGTCTGACAAAGGAACCAAGTTTGACTACTTATTGCATATTCCAACATAGCTTCCATGTCTATCAGCCCTGTGTGAACACAGACAATGCTCAGATGCAAATGCATATTTCTACTTCAAAAAGCTCAAAATTAATAATAATTTGATAGAATTCCCTCTCTCAAGGATATTTGTTTATATAGATCCATACAACCTAACAAAATCCAAGTTCAAGTCTATCCTTTGGAGCTTGCAGCAAAAGATCTTAGATGAACTGCAGAGCATTTTATACCAAGTGTATTTGAACAGTCACCTGGGAATACATGAACACAGTGCAACTCAAAAAGCAATAAGGCAAGGACCAGAATGTCTGCCAAGGGTAAAATCTAATAACAGGGGGGTCAGTAATACTCTGGGAAAAGTAAAATGGCTTGTCCCTGGGGCCAGACAGCAGTGAAAGCATCATACAGCACAGATTTAATCTGAAATGTGCCAGTTCCAAAGGAAATTTGTTGTACCTTAGATTCAATAAGTGAAGTGTAAGAGCACTCACTGAGGCTGCAGATGGAAGCATCCCACTCATTGCAGGAATGCTACTTTGGAGCTGGACAAAAGCCTGGACCATATGACATTGCAGCAGTTTTAACCCTCTCAGGCACTGAAGAGTATTTGTGTGATGAGAATCAGTTACAGAGCTACACACTTACAGAGGGCATGTCTAAGTCAAGCTAGAATAGTTCTGATAATCAGTAACCTGCATTATGCCCCTCCCATGAGGGTCAATTTGAAACCCCAGAGGAGGAATTTAGAGAATAGAATACCCTGTCCTCCACAGAGACAATCTCCTTTAAGAATGGGGCTGAATCACATTGGTGAAACTTTTGTCCAATTCATGTAGATTTAAGTGTGTTCTTGAAGACTATCACTATCATCAAGTGCAGGGAAATTTGTAAGAGTAGGTCCTAAATTTATATGCATTGGCTTATATAATTTCCCTTGTAACTGTAAATTGAAACCATGGAAGAAAACAACAAAAGATACTACCTTTACCTGATAAAAGTTCATCAGGAGTTTCTTTTATAAATTGTATTCAGTATCATTTCAAATAGCACGGAAGCACTGAGGCAGGAAAGTACTTCTGGAGATTACTGAACCTAACATCCTGTTCAAAGCAGGGCAGGTAAAGGCAGGCATGAAGATTTCACAGTCTCTGGGCAATATATTTCACTGTTTGACCATACAGACAATAAAAAAGCATTTTTTAAAATGTTTAATGAAGTTTTCATTTTTTCTGTATTCTTTACAGTTTCTTCAAGATTACCATGAGCTTTCTCTACTCCAGATTAACTGCCCTAGCTCTCTTCTCTCTCCTCGATGGTCCAAACTCTTAATCATCTTTGTATTCCTTTTCTGGACTCAGTTACCCTCATTTGTTTTACTGGGGAGCTCAGAATTGGACAGGGCACTCATCATCCACTGTTCTCTCTTTATCCACACCCAGAGATTTCATCATAGGAGGCTATCTGTTTGGTAAGGCATGATATATCCTTCATAAACCTACACTGACTACTCCAAGTTGCCTTCTTATCTTTTCTGTGTTTTGAACTACTCCCAGGAGCATTGGCTCCACCACCTTTCCTATGATCAAATCCTGTGATTTTCTCCATAACCTTTCCTGTGATGCTTACCAGCCTGTAGTTCCATGGATTCTTCTTTCTCTTTCTGAAAATACCAGGAGAGGAACCTGGGTGCTCCCACCTGGGCTGAATGTATATTAATCTGTAACATAGTCTGTGTTTTGTGGGACTTTATCATTGAGAAGACAAGAAGAGGACCAATGGGATGCTGTTGGAATCTATGGAGTGGGGACACTTTTGTACCTAATCTGTCTCTCTATCACTCTCTCTCCCTTCTTGTCTCTTTTTATACTTCTTTCTGTTTCTGCCTCACATTTACAGTTCAATAAAATTCATACTATTTTTACTTCAGCATAGGGTCTCATTTGCACCTTAATTTGGGCAGAGGCATCTCTAATAATTTTAATAATCAGACCTCACCAAGGCTCAGACAGAGTGTATATATCCATCCCCAGTCACCTGTCCCTTCCATCTATTTTATAAATTTCTTTTTTATTTTTGAGTTTAGTCAGAAACTCCTTATTCATCCTTGCAGGCCTCCTGCTGCCTTTGCTTGATTTGCTACATGTGGAGACAGACCATTCTTGAACTTGGAGGAGGTTATCCTTGAAAATCAATTGGATCTCCCTGACACCTCTTCAGTCCAGGGTCTTCCAAAGGATTTTCCTGAGCAGGATCAGGCTGAAGTCTGTTCTCCTGAAATCATGGCTTGAACCTTGACTTTTCCCTTTTTCCTTCTTCTCAAAATCCTGAACTCCCCTCTCTCCACATTGCCAGCCAAAGCTGCCCCCAGTTATCATATATCTGTACAGTATTCTTTTGTTTGTAATATGTGGTCCAGCAGAGCATCTTCCCTCATCAGCCAATTCATCTGTACAGGAGGTTGTCACCAACACACTCCAGAGACCTCCCAAGACACAGGTAACACACAATAAATGTTTTTATAAAGACAGTGCTGGGCTTGGGTTCCTTCCACACTTACTCGTTGTTTTTTAGCCTGCTATCAGAGTAGCACCTCAGGGCTCAGCAAGAAAGGCTCCTGTGTGCTGAACACTGCTCCAACCCTGGATGGTGGCCAGGCCTGCTTCTGGAAGCCTTATCTCAGCAGGACAGACAAACAAAAAATAGAGATAAGGAGGATAAGTAACACTGTGTGGACCTCAGTTCATCTGGTGAAGGGTTTCCAGACTGGGATTTTTGTCAGTGTTCTCAACTGCAAGAAAATTAAAAAAAAAAACCAAACAAACAGTCCTTTCTGTGACTGTTTGTGTATACACAGTCCTTTCTATTCAGCTTGTGTATATATGCATACACAGAATATATTCATTATTTTTATATATATATATATATATATATAAATAAAAGAAATGTCAGGGCATGTTACAAAGCAGCTGAAATTTTGCATTTTTCTCAAATCTTCCCATTTTGTAGCTTTTTTATGAATACGTTTCAAAATAAGAAAAAATCCCTACGTAAATCAGAAATACCAAGATTTTAGGTTTGAGGTTTAGTTTTCTCACATTTTTGAACACTTTTATCCTGGTTTTAGCACTCTTGTCAAAGAAGAAAAGAAAAATAACAACAAACAAATGAACAAACAAAAAACTCCAAAATAAAAAACTCCCCCCAAAAAACTCCAAAAAACCAAAAAAAAAAAATCAACAACCCTACCCATTCTGGAAGTTATCTTAGCAGTGAGACAGCTGCCTTCTCAACTGGTAACCAGACTCCCAGCTGTGATTTTTTTTTATCTGATACATAACAGAAGAGGGCCATCACCTGTCCTGGTAGAGCTAGAATTTCTTTTCTTTGTGGAAGTTGGATTGGAGGGAAGGGTGCAAACAAATTAGAGGGTATACATGAGCTTTGACATACATGATTGTTCATGGGTTCAAGACAGCACACAAATTAACTCTGAGGAAGGGAACTGTACTTGGAGACCTGTAGTTGAACTCTTAAGCCAGAGATTTTGTGGTAATTAACATTGCTTCTCTCTAGCAGCAGTGCAGCAAAACTCAATCCAACACCTATAGAAGGGGAAAATAATTCTATTTTAAAACATACATCAACACACTGACACCCACCTCCTTACAAGTGCCATGCTCTGTGTTAAATTATTCTACTTCCCTATACCCACATTTATCACAGTGCTTTAGCCAAGTTTTCTTACAGCAACAGGAAGGAAGTGGATGCCAACTACTCAGCCCCCACCACCTCCTCATCCCCAGGTTAGCCTTCAGGGGCTGCTTTTGGAGGAGTCATGTACTGCTCCATATCTGTTCCACTTCCATGAAGCATTAGGTTTTGCTTATTAAAGCATCTGTCTTTTTACCTGGAAGCTGCTGAAGAGGGTTTGTCCTTACTATCACCTCTTAGTGGCATTTGGGGTTTCCCATGTATGAAAAACTAGATAACCTGGCAATGTGTGCTCACAGTGCAGAAAGCCAACCATGTCCTGGGCTGCGTGGCCAGCAGGGCAAGGGAAAGGATTCTGTCTCTACACTCTGCCGTTGAGAGACTCTACCTGGATCATTGTGTCCAGTTCTGGAGTCCTCAACACAGGATGATGGCATGAAGTGAGCCCAGACGAGGCCACAAAAATTATTGGGGCCTGGAGCACCTCCTATGAAGACAGGCTGAGACAGTTGGGGTTGCTCAGCCTGGGGAAGAGAAGACTTTGGGGAGACTTTACTGCAGCCTTCTAGTACTTAAATTGGCCTTATAAAACAGAGGGAGAGGGGCTTTTACATGGGTAGATAGCAAAAGGACAAGGGTTTTAAATGAAAAAGAGAGATTTAGATTGGACATTCTTTCCTGTGAGAGTGGTGAGGCACTGGCACATCTTGTTGTGGAAGTTGTGGATGTCTCATCCCTGGAAATGTTCAAGGCCAGGTTGGATGTGCAACCTGGGATAGAAACTGGCATACATGCTTAAGGCAGGAGGGGAGGGAGTTGGATCTTTAAGGTCCCTACCATGCCGATCCACTGAATAGTGTTTTTTTCTTGAGATTGTCTGTTTTTTTATGATATCCCTTGCTTTATTTAGTTTACTCTTTGTTTCCTGTTTTGGGTGTCCCAATGTACTTCATGCAGATGTGCTGGGAACTTAATTTGCTGTCAACCCAGGCACCATCAACACCTGCCTTTCCCATAGCTCATCTCCTGTTATCCCTCCTGGTTCTTCCACCCTCTGATGGTCCCATTCATTTTCCATTTGGAGACGTTTTAATGCTGCTATTACAACCTCTGCAATCCTAAAGGATAAGATGGAGCTCAAGTTTTACAACCTCTTTAATTAAAAAAAGAAAAAGAAAATCATCCTTTCAATGTTACAGCTTAAAAATCAGCCCCCAAAAATCAGGAAAATGCAATCACCCTATTTCTACTTTCTATATAGAAAATATATGCCTTTTGTGAAAAGAACATTTCATTGCTTTTATTTTATCATCCCACTGCTGAGTTTTATGTATTTGATTTGGCCTTTTAGTCTATTTGATGTAATTGATTTTTTCCCCCTCCCACAACTGGATACAAGTATTATCCTGCTGAAATTTAAACTTGTGCATATAATCCCAAGGTTAATAGAGGGTTTCAGGAAAGCAGAGAAAAATGTAACTGAGTGACGAAACTCAGCAGCCTTACTAACGTATGAGATTTAGAAGGAAATCTTCATGAAAGTAAAATATAGTACAGACTGCAGACTTAGTCACCCAAATGTCAAGCTTTTGGAGTATTCTTGTTTATGCCTAAAAACCTACAGGGAGAAGTGAGAGAGTCCCAAAATAGGATCAGGATTTTAAGCAGGCTCCAGATTTTCCTGAACTGTGATGCAGAGATAGATTTGGGAGCAAGAAGTGGCGCAGTCAGACCAAGAGCAAAGTACAGAGTCAAGTCAGGAGACAGTAGGCTTGGGCATCACCATTCCCAGATGAAGTAATGGCCTCCCAGAGGTCATGGACCGTGTGCTTTCAGGAAAATTTGCCTTCTGAGATACTCAGCTTCCTTCAGTCATCAGCGCTAATGAGAAGAAAAACCCTAAGGAATTCCATTATATAGCCCAGACCAAAAATCCTATTTATTCCAGCAAAATGCTAAACAAAATGATAGAAGGGGCCATCAATTTATATTAGTGTTACAAGTGTTAAATAAGAGAGTAATAGAAAAGCTAATTAAATGAAGTTTTAAAAAATCTACATACTGTATCCTTATGTATCCTTTGCTAAATATAATTATAAGGGTTCTGTACAGTTAGTTAATGGTTTTGGGAAGTTTTCCCCATCTAACACAAAGAATGTCAAGTTCGGAACTGCTGGACATTTAAGAATATTAAATATTTTTCAAGATTCTGAAATCCTCCTAGGGCAAAGACATCCCTTCTAATGTCTTTGGTGGTTATGACAGTACTTCCAATTTATCACCTGTCATATTGCTAAAGGGATATCAGCCCTTCTACACGGCCCTTAAAAGTATTCTTTATTTAATGAGGTAAGCTAGAGGTTCCAAGGATCACTTCAAGCATAAACATGCACAAATATCTTAAAGTGCAAATAGCAAAATGTGCTTGAAGAGCAGTGAGCTAAACTATCACCCTAGTGAAATGTTAAGAGAGATGAACTGAGAGTTTAATTTAGCTTGTGCATCTCATGCTAAATAGCATCTGCTGGATCAATCCAGCTGATCCAAATGAAACAATTAGGAGTAATTGGCAGGACTACGTGTCAGTGCCTTTCCTATTACAGACATAGAAAAATTCTACATGTGCACATAGGCTATACAGAAAGGCTTCAACCTCTCCTCCTCCTGCACCACCTGTCATTCAGAGGGAACTGATAAAAACTGATGCTCTGTTAATATCCTGCACCTGACCACCTCCTAAAGTTGCAGGTTACTAATACCATTTTACTGCCATTAAATGCTTTGTACTTTTTACAGATACACATGCTTACACTGCTTCAGCCAACAGCCTATCCAGAAGCCACAGTAACTAGCACAGAAATTTCAGCCTGTTTGAATTGTAGTCTCCAATACCTTCTCCTCAGCACATAAGATACTCTGGCTCTCAGTGAAACAGAGGCATTTCACTTAAAACTCACTGTTCAGAAAGGGTATTCAAGTACGTTGCATTATCTTATACTGAAAAGCTTTCACTATTGTTTGTTTATGACATGCTACCCATATTGCTCAAGGTAAGGAAAAGACTTGTATTTTCTTTAAATATGTTCAGGCTCACCCTCAAACTTTCAAATTCAATGTCCAAATTAAAATCAACTTATTTTAAAGTAACTTGTTATATCTACACGTGTAGTGAATGGATTGCAGTAAGGAAAATGTTAGCCATGAATTGGTCTGGGTACAAGCATGTTCACATCCACAGGCTTTTGGCCCTCATGAACACATTTTACTTTACAACTCAAGTGCTGTTTTGCTCTCATGGTGCAAATGAAAGCATTAATAAGGCCGTGTTGCCAGACACCCAGTGAGGATGGACCCCCTCTGCACAGCCTGAATCCCCCCAGCTGTCCCTGCCCTGCTCCTGCAATACCCTGGAGTTCCCACAGTCACTAGTAGATCTGGGCAAATTCCCCCAAGACTTCGCTCCTCACCCACTGTGCACCACTGTGCACCCACTGTGCACCACATCCCTGAGAGGCTCCTGGCATTACAGCACACTCTTCATTTCACTGTGGAGACCACACCAACCCCAAGCGAGACAGTTCCAGTGGTTATCAGGCAGCTCTATCCCTGCAGGTTGTCTAGAGCAGAGTTAAATAAGTCCCACTCATTCAGGTGAGAGTAAAATCAGTCATGGCTTTGATGTTTTAACAGGATTTTTAACACATACCAGGAACGGCTGTTCTGAAGTGTTGCAGTGTGATGCCATTTCCTGTTTCACCTATCCCAACCCCTCAGGTGTGCCAACCTTTCCTTTCCCCTTTTGCCCTCCTGCTGAGAGCTGTCCATCAATTTTAGCATTCCAGCAAGGGCGTGGTGTGGTTGGCAGAAGTTCAAAAGATGCCCCTCAGGTCCGGGCTCATTGGCCTGTCCAAGCATCTGTATCCCTTGAGCCTTCCCCTCCTCACACCTGGTTGGCCCTCACCTGTCCCTTCCCCTTCCCCTGTCCCCGGGGCTAAAAAGGACATGAGACCATGCGGCCCAGCGTGCTACTGGGAGCTGTTACAACATTCAGAGGTCGACCATCCTGGAATAAAACTCTGGATTAAAACTCTACAATAGAATCCTCTCCTTTCTCTTCACCGTCACCTGAACCTTTTCCACCAGAGGTAAACTGAGTTTCTACTCTGCCTGGATTTGTTCCGAGTGCCCAGCTGCAGCACCCAGCCGGCCAAAGGTATCTCTGAGGTGAAACACCACAGCTGCCGCCTTTGGCCCAGCAGCAAGGGTCAGATGAGGCCAGGCACATCCCACCCGGAAATATTGGGATTAATATTCCATACTGAAGAAATTAATAATTTGATGGGGAGAAAAAACATGCTATGATGTTTGGTTTTTTCCCTAAAAGTGAAGAACGAAAAACTGAAAATTGAAAATCTTGGTAAAATATGCTCTTTTGTAGATTGAAACCACTGCGAAAGTGCTTCCTTAGTCCATCTTCCTTTTTGTTGTCTAAAATAAATAACATCCCTCCCTCAGCATTTGACCCTTTTAAAATACAAAAATTGAGGAAAAAATGCTTTTCAAAATTCTGCATTAGACATCCTTGGAAATGTTTCACTAACAATACCTCCAGACTTACAGCCTTGTTTTAATCTCATCTTGATCAAAGTACTTTAGAAATATATCTTATTAATTTCAGAGGTCATAGGAAGTTATGGAATATTAATCCCAATATTATAGGGTGGGACGTGCCTGGCCCCGTCTGACCCTTGCTGCTGGGCTAAAGGCAGCAGCTGTGGTGTTTCACCCCAGAGATACCTTTGGCTGGCTGGGTGCTGCAGCTGGGCACTCGGAACAAATCCAGGCATAGTAGGAACTCAGTTTACCTTTGGTGGAAAGGCTCCAGGCTTTCCACCAAAGAGGTGGAAGAGAAAAAGGAGAGGATTCTGCCGTAGAGTTTTAATACAGAGTTTGATTCCAGGATGACAAACCTCTGAATCTTGTAACAGCTTCCAACAGAATCCAGACCGCATGGTCCCGTCTCCTTTTAAGCCTGGGGACAGGGGGAGGGGAAAGGAGAGGTTGGCACACCTGGGGGGTTGGGATAGGTGAAACAGGAAATGGCAGCACACTGCAACATGAAGTCTGATGTTAGCAGAAATTTCAAAAGTAGTCTAATGTTCTTAACTCCATTTAAAAGCTAGTTTTAAACCTCCAGCAATGGACAAGAAAACAATGTATAAAATGTAAATAATTAAAAAAAAAAGGCAAGAAGCTATCAAGCTTCAATATTGTCCTGAGCTTGCCATTTTAATAACTTGACCCCTGGAACAACACAACTTTAAAATTATTCAGTCCTAAATTCAGCACTTTGAACAAATCTAGGAAAAAATCCCTGCTGTCACTTTATATGAAGTTTATTTACACTGCAAAGTTAGACTGACAACTTTGGAATTTACATGTCACCTTGTGTTTAAAGTTCTCAGGTCACAAAGCAAGAAGGAGTCATGATGACCTTGCCAAGTCTCCTTCATAAACACATTGCATGAGTCTCTGAGCAAGTCCGGTGTCAGGGGCAGTCCTCAAACTGGAAAATCATCCCACTCCAGTGATAGAGACTCCACCACAGTTCTTAATAATTTTTAAGGATTTCAACTTTTAAAGAGATGTATCTTTCTTGTCCTCTGTATGCATTAATTTTCAAAACACAAAACTTTTAATATCTCTGTTCGCTATGCTGATGATAAGCTTTATTTCCCCTGAAAGTATTTATCAGTCATGACATTATCCATTAACCTTTGATGATAAGTCAAACATGTTAGGGCTTTAAATGTTCACTACAAGACCTATCTGCCAACCCTACAATTATTCTCCTGAGTGATAGCATGTTTTCCATTTCAGCTAATGCATTGTTTATAGGAAGAAGCCACATAAACAATCTACATCCACATACCAGCTCCATCAGGCTGACTGACATTCTTCTGTGCAACTCTGGAATACAGAAAACAGGGACATTCACACACTGCAGTCAGCCAGAGGCAAACATCTGATGACAGTCACTGGGAGCAGTGACAGTGACAGACCACTCTGAGAACACTCCTATCTTCCTATTAGCACTGGTGCAGCTGCCACACACAAGCAGTGGCAGACAGATGAAGGAATTGCTAAGAAAATAACAGAGAATGTTATTCAAAACACATGAAGTTAACACGATACAACGCATGGTGAATAGCAAGTACTTTTGTATTTGTAGTGCCATGAGTGTTAGCAACAGCTTGGTGATAAGGAATCAATTTCCTAATGGCTGAAAGATAGTAAAAAGAAACATCTAGCTTTCATATTCTTATTCTCAAGCTAATCCCATGCACTCCAGCTATTAAAAAAATACAGGAACCTAGCTCCTCTCCCACCCCCAACTCCCTAAGCTAAAACAATGCAGTGCACAGTATGACCTATTTCAGAAATCCTTGTTCCACTTCTGGCAAAACACAAGTTCTAAATTTCCAAACACATCTGCACAGAACCACAGAACAGGCTGAGTTGGAAAGGACCCACAAGGACCATCAAGTCCAACTCCTGTCCCTGCACAGAACACACCAAGAGTCACACCATGTGCCTGAGAGCATTGTCCAAACCCTTCTTGAACTCTGTCAGGCTTGGGGCTGTGACCACTGCCCTGGGGAGCCTGTTCCAGTGCCCAACCACCCTCTGGGTGAAGAACCTTTTCCTGATATCCAACCTAAACCTGCCCTGACACAGCTTCAGGCCAATCCCTTGGGTCCTACCACTGGTCACCAGAGAGAAGAGGTGCCTGCTCCTCCTCTTCCCCTCACAAGGAAGCTGCAGACTACAAAAAGGAGTGTCCTCAGATTCCTCTGGGCTGAACAGACCAAGTGCCCTCAGCCACTCCTCATATGGCTTCTCCTCAAGGCCCCTCACCTTTGTGGCCCTCCTTTGGACACTGTAATAGTCCTTTTTATAATAGCCCTCCAGATAGTCTTTTTTCTATTTTGGCACCCAAAACTGCCCCAGCACTCAAGATGAGGCTGCCCCAGTGCAGTGTAGAGTGGGACAATCCCCTCCCTTGCCCAGCTGGCCATGCTGTGCCTGATGCACCCCAGAACCCCTCCTGGCTCCAAGGGCACTGCAGACTTGTGTTCAACTTGCCATGGAGCAGGCTTAATATTTTTTGGGAGGGGATTGAAAAAAACCATGAAGCCTTTTTCTGCCTCTCAACTTCAGCAAACTAGAATCCAGGATTTCTTGTGAAATTCTGCTACTGAAATAAAACGTAAGTTTTCCCTTCTAAGTTAAATGGGATAGTTTGATTACAGGAAACTGTTCCATTTTTCTGCATTTTATAAATTTCCCTACACCTAGAAAATCGACCCATGAGGCTGTATTTCACACAGAAAAATACCAAATAACTTTGGTCACATTTTAACAGAAGGTTACTAAAGAAGTTAGCTTCCATGTATGAAACTGGCACTCACCTTTATGCCATTTTTGTTTCCTCAGGTGAACAGCAAAGACCAGTTTGCTCCAACAAAGTACTGTGTTGCTGCTGAGAAATGGTTAATTCCAAGTGTTTCAATCCCTCCTCTCAACCCTATGTTTCTACCTTGTATATTTGAAAGAAATAGAGCAACAGATTAACAGAAAGGATTTAAACAGGATTACTGGGGAGTTAGCAAATTTAGTCAATGAATTGTTCTACATCCACAGCAAGGACTACTGCATTTCTGGACAACTTGCTTGATGCTGTTGTGATAATCTCAGCTTCACATGGAAGATTTTATTAGCTCTTCTGCCCTCTCATCCTTCTTTCACACCAGCTTCTGCTGAAGTAAAAAGTTCTTGACAGGAAGCTCAAAACTCAGGTCACCAAAAGAACTAATTTCTTCCACAAATACAAACTCCTATAGGAGTGGGGTGTTCTTTATTGAACTCTGAAATGATCAATTGTGAAGCACAGCAATAAAATCCAGAACTAGAACATTTAGTAACAGCCTGAAACATAGAATTGATTTTTATTGTCATAAAGATTTGACATGCAGTTTTCACAGAACACTTAGAGCTTTAGAATTTTATTTTCATTGGCATAATTGCTCATTTCCTACCCAATACACATTTATGCTCCAAATTGCAGTGACTTCCTGATTTCTGAGAAGTAAGGCACTACAGTGTCCCTTCAAAGCAGTTACAGACTATCATAGCAGACACTTCCCTCAGATTTGAAGGTCAAGATTGCCCATGGAAAAAAATGCAACTGGTAATTGAAGGTACATCCAATGATGAGTAACTAATCACCACCGTTGCCAAAACAGCCCTTCTGGGTGATCTACTGTCAGACTTGAGAGGAAGCCTCCAGTGCACAAGGCAGATTTAATAGTCTTCATCTTCTCACATATGGAAACTGCTCTGTTGTTGAAAAATTCCTAAAAGCTGCCTTTTCAAGCCAGGGAACAGATTTTAACCAGAATTTTCAACCATCAGTGCGTTCTCGTGGCTCAGGACAAGGCACTGGATGAAGACATTTACATTATAACTTTGGAATAGGAGTTGCAGCCACTGCAATGCTTTCAATTGCACATTCATCAGTGCCACGGCGGATTCTGAAGTAGCCATCTTCTCCCCATGAGGTGCCCCAGCTGTTCTTCACAATCCAGAATTTCTCACCACTTTCTGGATCTTTACCATAGCCCACCAGTAAAACAGCATGATTGGTCAATTCAAAAGGATTTAAATCATCCCGCAGCCCGGTGTGATGGTAGATCCCCTCTTTATAAAGCATGAAATCATTATAAACCTCAAAGGCAACAGCCATTGGGCCATGCATAACAAGCTCAAGTTTCATCAGGGCTTCATTGCAGCCTCCATAGAAACCACCAACATAGTGGTACTCAGATGTGTAGTAGTGGTAACAGCTTCGCTTGAAAAGGCACGGAGAGTCTTGGGCTGTGTAAGGGAAGCAGTCCTCTTCCACCACACCAAAGTCTTGGACATACTTTCCACCAATGAGATATGGGAAGCCACCATCACAACCTTATAAAAAAAAAAAAAACAAACAACAAAATAAACCAAAAAAGTGCTTCTTCCCTTTGAAATTCTCTTATTTGTGGTGGGAGACTCTCCCACTTAAATCTTTCATAATTCTTTCAGATACAGTATTGAACATACGTCAGTGACCCAGATCATCCTAGTACTCCAGTTAGCTACAGTCAGCTTTCTGAAACACTTGGGCAAAAATCACATCTCTGGGAGCTATATTGGGAGCACTGATACTTGGACCTTTTCTCATCCTGACAATTCCTTTCAGAACTAACAACTAGTTACATGCAGTACAAGGATCTGTCCTAACAAGGACAGGGTCCTCTGGAAAGCTTTAGTCATTGCTTTTGCTCATTTCCCCTCCCTCTGAATATACCACTGGGAGAATATTTAGTTCCATTCCTTCTAGGTAAGCATTGTAATCAGCTCCATTTTGAACCTTACTCCTTAGATATTTCCCATCTCACAGTGATATGTATGAAAAGGTTTTATGGAAAAAGTAACTTGATGGGGAAGGGATGGAAGTTTTCAAACTTCCTGCTCCTTCTCCAGCATTGTCATTACTTGAAAGGTGCCTTTATATACACCATCATCCTTACCCTGAGAATACTGGCTGCAAGACACAACCTGCTGGGGGCTGAAGACTGGTTTCTGAGTGTTATTTGTGAGGATACGTATCCTTGCCTCCAGCATGGCCATGGAGGAAAATGCGTAACAGCTGCCACATGAGCCTGAGGAGGGGAGAAAAAGGAGTAGTCAGTAACATAAACAAGGCTAGTCACCTGCCATCAGGTACATCTATTCCTAAAGTCCACTGAAAAGAGTAAAAAACCTACTAGACAGTGATTAGAACTTGAACATCAATAGAGCAAAAACTTTAAATCTTCATTTAGCTTTCATGCATGCAATTCAAAACCCACTTCTAACAACTTCTCAAGGAACACTGAGCTTATTTTCAAGAATAAGAGGCAAAGTACTGTTCTAGTGTTTCTCAGCAGTAGCACTTAAGAGCTATCCAATTACTCTACTCCTTCAGAATGAACCTCCAGGGACCACATTAGCAGGGCTGAGAAGGCTCTATCTACCTTTTATGGAGCACATATGCTATGGGGCAATGAGCTATTTGAAGTGAATGCTGACAATATTGCTCTTATTTCAACCTACCAATGGATTTAGTCCCGTAATTTCCAGTTGAAAAAAATATTCTACCTCTACAGCTACCTCTAAAATAACTGACTTTTAAGAAAATAGTGGTATAAATAGCATGTTTAATATAATGGATTCATCCCCGCTCCTTGCTTCCCAAGGGCATGTAATTGTACACTCTCTTTTCAGAAGCACCCTAATTTCCCTTCTGCTTCCTGGCAGACAGTTAAGTCTCCTTACTTTTGCATCAAAATTTAGTATTGCTTCTAGCTTTAGGCCTCTGCACTCTTTAGGACCTTCCTTTCACTCATTAAAGACTTTGGAAATGGAATGACAAACCTCACAGGAAGAACAATTACTTGGATGAGATCCTATTTTATCTACTGATTGTCATCAAGGTGCCTGATTTCCTTTTGTTTCCTGACGGTGGGAAAGTCAAATATTTCAGAGCTATGAAAATGTGGGAGCCTTGAGGAACAAAACAAAATACTTTCTCTTGAACTGTGTAGGCGTATAAAAGCGGAGCTATTACAACAGCAAGACTTCGTGAAATTGCACCTTCACTCAGGTGGATGCACCTCTGAAGGGACAAAATCAGCCTGAACAGGAACACTCTTTTCCCAGCAGGGCAAAGTGAAGCAGTGAAAGATGCCTCCCACTCACTGTATCACATGTCACAGCATCTGAGATGGGCCACACTGTAGAACACTGTTGCATTATGTGTGCAAAAACATAAAAAATACAATTCACTCAACCATTTCAGTCTGAACTCTGCTGGACTGGCTGCTAAATTTCTTTTCATGTTACCACAGTGGTATTTATAAAATCCACAAAATGACCTCTTTTGTAGGTTTTGTTTGGTTTTTTTTAAAGCCTTAAAGCTAAAATTCTAATTTGATGGAGCAGAATGCATGTTCTACAGACATTTAACATACTCAGCATGGACCCTCAGATTACATAAAAAGTGTAGGAAGCTCTTTTATTGGAAACAGCAGACTAGTTCTCATTTAGAGAAACTTTGAAGCAACACCACAGAGAAAGGTAAGTATGGAACTGAGTGTTCAGTTGTTTGGAAGATAAAAGAGCCCTTGGGAAATTCATAGTTCACACCAAGAGAAAGTACAGGACTCACACATACAGAGGATGATATAATTTCCTGTTGCCATCTTCCAGTGCTTCCACATAGCTAGAAATTCTATAAACCTTTCTATGCTGCTTCTGCTACCAGGAGTACAGCTGGCAGAATTTGTCAGAATAACTAAGTCATAAAAGAGGGATTGGTGATTTAAGTCATCCCTTTCCCACCATGCTAATGTTATGCTTCTTTCCCCCAAAAGCTGCCACCACATAGCTACCAGTAGATGCAAGTTTATGGTGGCACGGGGAAGGGACACATTAATGGAGCTTACTCCTGGCCTCCATTATATAAACATATAATTTAGGCATCTCACACCACAGTGCTATAAACACTCCCTACAGAATCAACACATATCAGCATGGTATCCTTCTAAGTTCTTACCAGTATTTTATATTTATCATTATCTGCAATTTTCATAGTGACTAATATCTCCACTTGCAACTAGCCAGTTAAGTAACATCCGAATTTATCAGGGTGATAAGATTTGGAGGGAGTATAAACAATTTTCATGGGTTTATTCAATAAAGCTACAAGATAATTTGCCATCAAACGAAATCAGGGAAAAAATTAAACGTACATCAGTTAGTGTGCAGAAAACCATGGCTAAGATTGTTTGAACAAAACCTGACAGCTGTGTTTATGCAGGGTACTGTGGTAATAGGCTTTCTCTCCAGCAAGTCAGTGCTATCTGGACAAGCCAGTACCACCACCTATTTCAGTACAGCATTGTTAGCCAGGACTCCACCCAGTTTCCACAGGTTATTCACAATAAAAGTGCAACCTGTCAGCTGCAAGACACTAGGCAAAACCTTCTGGTTAGCAGCAAATTACAAACTACATCAAAGGAACTCTAAAACGTTGAATTCAGAGGTTTTATTTATTCATTTTTACCTTGATTCCGAACAGGGCTGACATAATTGACACCATTAACATTTCTCCAGTCCCAGGATTCTGGCAAGCTTGAAATTTTCTTGAGTAACTCAGGTGTTAGAGGTGCAGGCTTTGGTCTAAAGAGGAGAAAATATTTTTGAAAAACATATCCCACTGTAGGCAAGGAAACAATTACATAACACTCAGTTTTCATCTTTGGCTTCTACTAGTTGGACTTGCTTCACACTATGCAATTTAAAATAGTCTCCATCTAAACTGAGTGGGTGTCAATATGAAGAGATAAGCTTGAGCAGGATTCAAGACCTACTCAAACTGCTCCCTGAGGGAACTATATTATTAACTATACACTGTTGAGGAATACATTCAGGACAGGTAGTTCAGTTGGCAAGCAGCAGTGTGAGCTTCAAAGAGCTCTGGGTGGCAAAATCCTTTTGTATAACAAAGGGAGCAGGGACCTGTGACCCAGCCAGGTAACAGGACACTCAGAAAGGACCCCAGACTTTTCACACTTCAGGCTGGGGGTTAAAAGCCCAGGGGCTCCTTTGCTTGGGGTCCCTCCTCAGAGGGACCCAGTACGAACTGCTGTTCTACTATTTAGTTACTGCACCAAGATCAAATTATTTTAAAGATCTAGACATCTGAGCCTCTGCTATTGGAACCCTGGCATCAAGCAGGTAAGGAATGCTGGTATGACTGTGAGTGTGGGATGCAGCTGCAAAGGGGTCTCGGTCCCAGCTCAGGTGGTGTGAGTGCAACAGCCAGAGTGGCTCCTGGGTGGTCCAATGGGGGAGTTTCCTTAACATCCATGAGCTGCTGAGATCAAGTACTTTTGCACCGATCTGACATGCTGAGGTAACTCTCAGAGATTATAGCAACACAGTTCTACAACAGTTATTTTACTGCAATTACAAAGTATGTAGAATATCTGACTGCAGAAACCATTTTGCCTTGGCAGCATGCACTGACAGCAACTACAGTTTCACTTCAGGCACAGGCATGGCTTACACTGACAATTCACTAACCCACCTGCCCTGGAGACTTCTCTGGGGCAAGTTTTTACTGTGACTTTTGAAGAGGTATCGAATATTACCTGTCCTCATCTACTACCTGCAGTCAAGTGATGCTCCTATCAGCAAAACAAGAGCTTCCTGCATTCAACTTTCACATAACCTGATACTTGTCCTCAGTGCCATTCACAAACACCAGACTCTGGGGGCTGTTTTGAATGCCCAAGAGGGTCAACAAAATACTGTCATGGTACTGCATGGGTGGAAGAGAGCTTCCAAATAGGTGACTGTATTTAAGATCATCTACAAGGTGACTTTATCTATACATCTGCATGATATTCCCATGCAAATCAGCATTTTTATTCTACAATAGGACCTTCTTCAACAAACATACAATTGCCGCAGTTAGGAAAAGTACCATTCCTACTCACAGAAATACCAAGAGCTGAAAAAGCAGAACTATGAAGATTCTAAGACAGCTATAAAGAAAGGAATCTCTAAACCCTAGTTCTCAAATTGTGTAGCACATGATGTACCCATCCCCATTACCACTCTCAGCTAAGTGATCTGCAAGACCCTGAAGGTATTCTCAGAGTTACTTTCATGCTTCTTCACTGAGACACTTTACTCCTGCTAGAGGACTCTTGTTGCAGGCGTGGCAAATTATCAAAGTAACCAGGGAATTCTCTCAGAAATCTTTGATATTCATGTTTAGGAGCAGAGAGCAGTTCACAGCTTTACAACTGCAATTATGAACTAGCAGAACCAAGATGAAGCACAAGCAGAAACTCCTGACTATGGCAAGCAGCTGATGAGCAGACAGGACAGTGAAATGATAACTGAGACTGCACTGAGATGGTAACTGCTTCCCTGCATATATGAGTTCAGCAGTGAGTTACTGAGCAAGACTAAAGGGTAGGTGACTCTAATTTTCCCAACTGCTTGAGACAGCAGAGGCTCAGAATAATCATTCAAATGAAAAATATGTTTGCATCCCATGAACAAGAACTGGAAGGCCTTGAAACTTGATTAAACATCTGAACTAAGCACACCTAAGAGCCAGGACAAATACAAGCAGACTCTTGGCAGCAGTGGGGTTTGTTGCAGAACAGTGTCCTATTACCTTGAAGCTCTGGAATAGAGACCCCCTGCTCTTTTAGTTAGTTCTTCCAGGGCAAAATTCTCATACTCCTCATATCTTGTCGCTCTCCATGATTTCTGGTGAGCATTGATAGCATTTACAAAGTCGAAGTTGTGCACATAACGTCTCTGGGAGAGTCTGCAAACAAAAGGAACCAACCAAGTAAAACAGTAAGAAAAGGACTGAGATTGAAACTAAAGGTGTTCTTTAAACTCAGTATGTAACTCTGGAAGTGTCTTCCGGTAGGTACTGATAAAGAAACATGGAATTACAGGATCAAGGCAAGGTTTCTGAAACTTGAGACAGACTAAATAAAACCATCTTAGACATGCCAGATTTATAACAGGGCTTCATCACAGACTGAAGAGACTGTGATGCAGCAGGCAAGCCCTCTTCTGTTATTCTGCATTCAGGTTTATTTCCAACATTATCACTGGCATTAACTTTGTCCTCAGTACTGGAATTGTTTCTTACAATTTTAACTAAACCTCAAGCACTGTTATGAAACATTTTATTCCAGTAAAAGGTAACTTATCTGTTGCTTACCTTCCCCCAGGCTTCTGGAGAGGTAGCTCGTTGATATGAACATCAGATGGAGATGAAGAAATCTTGTGTCCTATGAAACAAGCCCAGTTGCGGCCAAGTACATCGTGCACCCATCCTGGCAGGGTCTCATTGCAATAGCTGGTTACATTCAGGCCTTCCTTTTTGTACTGTAATGTGAAGAAGTTATGCTTGTGTTGAGCAGATGCATTTGTTAGCATAGCCGTAGTTCCCCACCCACTCACAGCTGCTTCTTCCTGCCTGTGTTTCACAGGAAGTGGCCAAACACACTCCAGAGGTTAAGAAGACGAAAGAAACTGCTATTTACCAAATAGCTGCAAAAGACAATTGGGTTGTGACTTGCACTTTTAGCAAAAAAGCATGCATTCGTATCAGTATCAACTAACCTGTGCTAATCATTTCAGTCCAACAGCTACTTTCTCAGCAAGATTCAAAAGACCTCTTAGTACTCAACCTTCTCCTCAAGGCCCTGAGATGTCTTATACCAAATATGTGACCAGTCAAACTACCTCTGGATTGCCACGGAAGTTTGAGAAACTAAGACTCAGAGGGAGAATGGCAAGTTTGTCATCCAGTAACCTTACAGGAAGACATGCACTATTTCTGTTTTAAAATTTATGTACTATTTATGCACTGTTATTGTTTCACAAGTCAAAACCAAAGACGAAACTTCCAGCCAGTTTTTTAGGTTTGAGCTGTGATGGCAAAGCATCAAGAACAATTTCACAGGAACTATCAAAATGAGCCAGTGAGAAATGATGATCCCTCGAGAACAGCTCATTTAAAGATTGCAGCAGAGACTGCCACTAAAGCCTTGAGTCCCAAGTCCCAATATTTCCTTATTCAACCACACGAGTCTTCATTTTACCACTGAAGAGCAACATGTAATATATTCAGCAAAATGTGTCTTCATACAACAGTTACCAGCTTTGCCCAGGTACCTAAATTTTCTGGATTTGTAATTCTCTGACAACAGAATGTCTCACTGTGGGGGTGTGTGGGGCTCTTTGCTCATTACTCACCTCTTAAGGTTAGTGTTTTGTGTTACACTACAAAGGCACCTGAAAATCCCATGCAACAAAGCCTTTAACTTTACTCTTCTATTCACAAAAAAAAAATCACTTATACAGAATTCAAGTTTCCTAGTCCAAGAAAATTTCATTAAATCTCATCCTCTTTGAGCAGCACATGTACAATGCAGGAATCTGTAACTATGTTTCAATAAAATGTTTGCTCAGCTTCTTTACTGAAGAAGGTGGTGGCTTACAGTGATGGAAATGCCCCAAGAGGGATAAGATTAATTAAAGAGACTGGGAGGTTTGTGTCTATGTTGAGGTTTTTTGAGAAATCTGAAGGAGAACTTACAGTAAAATAATTAAGTTTATCGATCAGCAGAATAAAGGTTAATCCTCTGACTGTTTTGGAACAATGGGAATGTGCTTTGTCCCCAGTCAGGAGGATGCAGAGGCAACACACCTACACCCAGCAAGTGTGTTTGCTGGCTGGAGCAGGGTGGGGGCACTAGAAGGCTGAGCTTGTTCTATTCTTCCTATCTTATTGTGCAAGATTGTGCAATGTGGGAAATAACTACACCTGGCCAAATACCAAGGGCAAGGTCCAGAGATGACTTTTGAGACACACACTCTTCACAACAGCAGAACTAGAAATCCAGACACTTCCAAAAGCAACAGGTAGTGACTTTATATCTAAGTTACTGTAAGATCACTTTTCTGGCTCTACATGACCATAGAAATTAATACCTGGTTTTTCCTATTTAAAGTTGCCACAGATTAAAACAGTACAGCTATTCTCAACAAACATAGGCCTTAAATCTGAAAACTTGAAGATTATCAGAGGAACAGGCCTGCTTCCTGCCACAATCCTGCCTTGCAATATGTTATTCTGAATTAAAACAAGTAACACAGATTTGGGGCTTATCTCCATGGAAAAAAAAGACGATGAGTTATCTGCTAACTAGCAAATTAAAACACCAAAACAACAACAAAAAAGTGTTTTTCTCCTAGAAATCCCTCTCCCTTTCCAGAGACAAAATTCATTGCTTTTTTAAAGACACTGAGAGACAACCAAGATAGCATTCACACCATTTGTGCAACTTATCTTTCAGAAAAGTGAATGTAGTGAATTTCTTGCACTTTTCTTTCAGTTCACATGTATCAACAAAATTTAGAAAGGAGGTGAAAAGACAGCCAGTAGCAATGCTTCAATATAAGCAAGACATAAAAACCAATTTCAGACAGTCTGTGTAGAAGCCTAAAATTAAGCAATTCTAGTCCTCTGTAGCTACCTTTTTGTAGAGTGCCAGACTAAGCTACTACTGAACTGACTTTGGAAAGTGGACATGGATACTCTGAGACCATAACATATGAATGACATTTGGATAGAGGGAATTTCAACTCCAAATAACAGTGTATCTAGGAAATGAAAATATACCTACATAAGGTCACAATTGCTTCCCCCCCGCCCCCGACTTTTAATCGAGAACTGCTGATGTAGACAAGTGGCAGACAAGCCTTTAAAAAAACCTCATCAGTGCCATAACAATGATGGCCACTGATTACCAGAAGGTACACCATAAAATCATTGCTAAAACCACTTTGCTAAGAAATGCAGCATTTCTTATTTCTACTTGTGGAGG